>NW_018735920.1:0-39597 GCF_002204515.2 Aedes aegypti
ATCATTAAGTCGAGACTCGCACACAACCATGAACATGATCTTATAATTACCAGTGAACAATATACTAAATTCTAACTAACATAATTTTCAAGACTCTGTGGTGCAGTCAAGTGGCTCTAAGCAACTGAAGAAAACAAAACGTGCACCAATATCCATTAGCAGCATCGAGCATATTAATGTGGTAATTCAACAGCAAATTTATAGCAGCAACAAGCTAACAGCATCCAACAAGCGTCTACAACAGCACAGAGTGGAAACATATCCACATCCCAACCCCTAATACTATTCAGAAGGAAACAACAAGGATATTGAGATTGGATACATGGATACAAGTGGAGATAAGCTGGAGTAAAGGGTGATAATGTTTTGACTTTTAGGAGCGGATGAGCAATGGAAAAATAATGGATGTGAAACTGGAATAAAATAGGCAGGAAAGAGAATCGTTAGGATAGAGGTTGATTCTAGAGCAGCACGCTTCGAAGAGTTACCATACAATGACGTCACACTCTTTGTGGGTGATAACAGCGAACAGCCCATTCTTTCGTAGATCACTTTATGTAAACGCCTCATATAGTGGTCGGATTTGACGCTTAATTCAATATTTCGCATGGAGAGGGGTTGTCCAAGTCTAGTTCAACGTAAAGATGCCAGACCTATTTCCTTATGGAAACTATGTGATGATAGCGACCAGGCGTTGCCATGAGGATACGTTGTTGTATGAAGAATTACGGTCTTATTCCTCTGCAGATAGCACTCTGCAGAGAAATTGGTGGTGATGATCCAGATCTGTACAGGTGTGCTTGTATAGTCCGTTTTAGATGTATGATCTTTAGAATGCTGTTGGGGGCACAATAACGGCAGCGCAATACGGACGATATGTTATTTGATTTAGATCTTCAGTCAGGATGATTATGGACATCCGTGAAAAACTAAATCCAACGCTCTCATCCCATCTCGTTAACTTAAGGTGTTTGAAGTTTGAGCTGGATGATCGTAACGAATGAATTGGATTTCCTAGTAGAGTGTTGTACTAATTATTGTTGTATTCATCCTTGATTGGACTGATCGCGACGTTCGAATCACAAACAATACAAGCTTCGAGTATTGGACCAACATATTGACTCGATCATTGGCTTCCCAAGTTTTCCGCATGTGGCAGAAGAAATCATCCGTTATGGATGCTTTGCCCCAAACATCTGCATCATTGTTTTGCTTTCACTTGTCGCTGTTTTGTTGATGTTTACTTAGCGCTCTGTGTGGTAATCATTGTATTATAGCAAGTGTGGGTATTAATGAAACTTCTGAGGGATGTTGTTTTGGCGAGCAATCCGATATTGAATTGATATTGAGTGCTGTCGTGAACGCCAAGTCAGGTTACAGTTCAAGTTTACGCGTGTCCGATAGATTGGCTCAGGTTTTCGCGCATGTTTCCGTCGCCGAAACGATTTTTTTTTTTCCTGCTTTGGAGCGTTTTGGTTGGGTGTGGCTTCGTGATTATGGCCCAACAGGCGACAGTTAGTTTTGCGTTCGTCGATACACTGACAAATCCCCGCCTCGATTTGAATGATTATTGGACGATAATGATCTTAGCTTAATCCAACTTCTTGTTCCTATAAATGCTGAATAACGTTAACAGTGATGATGCTTCCACAAGTAATTTGATACCCAGGGCGGTTTTGAGGTCGGCTTTAGATTCAGATTTGTTCAACATTTGTCATATCAATGTTCAGAGTTTAACAGCCCGTAGATTTTCAAAGTTTAATGAACTAAAAATGAATTTGTTTGATTGTAATTTGGATATGATCTGTATGACAGAAACATGGTTGGATGATTCCATTGAAAATAGAATGATAGCTGTAGATGGTTACAAAATTTATAGGAACAACCGTACCCGACACGGTGGGGGAATCTGTGTGTATGTTCGTAAAAACTTAGTATGCCGTGTATTAGAAGCATCTTCCATAGTAGGTAATGATGCACGAATTACGGAGTTTATGTGTTTTGAAGTCATGAGTGGCAAAGATCGGATTATGTTAGCAGTATATTATAATCCCCCAGATGTAGATTGCTCAAATACTTTAATGCAACACTTTGATCAGTTCACTGTGAAATATTAATCAACCTTTTCATAGGTGATTTTGTACAGATCTTCTCAAAAATAATAGCAGAACAAAGACGATCAGAGATTACAAATGACTTTAACACTTCACTTTTTGCAAAAAAAAATAAATACTAAAATCACTAGTGAGCAAATACTTTAAACTCTAATATGTGTTGCTTATCTTGACAGATAGGCCTATTCGTCTGCGACTTACAGACTTCTTCAGTGTCGAGTGCTCGACTATTAGAGTTTAAAGGTTATTTGCTCACCTTAGTGATTTTAGTATTTTATTTTTATTTTTTTTTTTTTTGCAAAAGTGAAGTGTTAAAGTTCATTTGTAGTTTTAAACATACTCTAATAATCCCTCCAAAGTTTAATATAAAAAAGTGTAGATTCAGAGATGCTATTTCAGGCATGTCTTATGTATGCGTCAATAATGAACCAACATACTTTCATAACACAGGATGCTCGATGCTAGACCTCTTTTAACTGATTCACTGGATAAAGTATGTAAGCATGACCAGATTTCGTTGCCTGGAATTTCCCATCATGACATGATATTGTTATCGTTAAAATAGAAGCACCTAATGTAAATGTCAATGCATCCTACCGAGATTACGCTCATTTCGATGCTAATGCTTTACAAAATGCATTCAATGCTATAAACTGGAACGAATACTTTTCACATGACGATCCCGATCTTCTTCTGCAAATTTCTGAATGAAAAATTACTCATGATGCATGATTCTTACATACCTCTCAGAATGATCAGACCCAAAAAAAATCAGTGGTTCACATCTGACATAGAGCGAGCGATTATTTCAAGAAATATTGCTTATGAAAATTGGCTTAGGAATAAAACAAGTGTCAATAGTTTACAATATAAGCAGATTCGTAATAGAGTTACCAACATGATTAGAAATGCCAAGTCAAACTATGAGAAACGTGTATTGAATATTAATATGCCAAGCAAACAATTGTGGAGTAACATTAAAAGGCTTGGTGTTCCAAAGATAATAGTTCCGGTATTGACTGTAATGCTTCTCCAGACGACATTAACCCTTACTTCTCTTTCAAATTTCTCTTCTGATAGTTATCCTAATCATTCATTTCCAGCTAATTCAAATGGTTTCGTTTTCCGTGAAGTTAACGATTTTGAAATCGTGAATGCTATATTCGATATCAAGTCTAATGCTATAGGACTAGATAACATCTCCATTCAGTTTATTAAAATAGTTTTACCATTAGCAATTATTCATTTTAAACACCTTTTCAACAGGATTATATTGACCGGCAAATATCCCACTGTATGGAAGCAAGTCAAGGTTATTCCGATTAAGAAGAAATCCAAAAGTACTGATATAACGAACCTTAGGCCAATTAGTTTACTGTGTTCACTTTCGAAAGTCTTCGAAAAAATCTTGAAGATTCAGATCAGTGAATACATAGATCATATGAACTTCCTCGATCCACATCAGTCTGGTTTTCGTAAAAAACACAGTACCACTACTGCACTTTTGAAAGTACACGATGACATCGCCCAAGCTATTGACAAAAAAGGAATCGCTATACTTCTACTAATAGATTTTGCTAAGGCCTTTGACCGTGTATCCCATCATAAACTGCTCAACAAATTATCGTCAAAGTTTCTTTTCTCGAACACTGCTGTCTCTCTCATTAAATCATATCTTTGTGATCGTAATCAAGCTGTCTTTCACAACATGATATATTCATCTTTCGTAGATATTAAATCTGGCGTACCACAAGGGTCAATTCTTGGACCATTATTATTTTCATTATTTATTAATGATTTACCGTCTGTTTTAGAATATTGCGCTGTGCACCTGTTCGCAGATGATGTGCAAATTTATCTCTGCTGTCATAAAAATATGAGTCTAGACGAGGTAGCAAGAAGAATAAATTCTGATCTTCAAAAACTTTTTGAATGGTCAAACAGAAATCTCTTACCAATTAATTCAACCAAAACCAAAGCTCTTTTAATCAATAAATCTAGAGATGCACTGAGAACGCCACATTTATATTTGGGTGGCGAAAATATAGAGTTTGTTGATCAAGCTTCTAATCTTGGTATGATTTTCACATCTAATCTGTGTTGGGATGCTCAGATAAACCAGCAATGTAGAAAAATATATTATGTTTTGAAGCAACTTAACTTAGTTACGATTCATTTGGACGCTCAAATAAAAACCAAACTTTTTCAAAGCATTCTTACTACCGCATTTTATCTACTGTGATTTTATATACAGTAATGCGTCCATGGCTGCCATGAACAAAATGCGTCTTGCCCTTAATGCTTGTGTGCGATATGTTCATTGCCTACCCAGATATTCCAGAGTTTCACATTTGCACGAATCATTACTTGGATGCTCTTTCCGACGTTTCTATGAATACAGATTATGTTTAAATTTTCATAAAATAATTAAATCTAGAACCCCGAATTATCTATTTTCAAAAATAACTCGTATGCGACAGCCTCGTACAATGAATTTTAGCATCCCTCAACATTATTCTGTTTATTACGGCCAATCTTTCTTTGTGCGAAGCATCGTACACTGGAATGTGTTACCCATCAGTATTAAATTATGTTCTTCTGTTATTGGATTTAGGCGGGATCTTATCAGATTCAGCAACATGAATTAGGTAGTACGGAACCTTCAGGAACTAGGAAAATAGAATTATATAAGATAAGTGAATTAAATCATGAACTCCAATTTGAAGTCAGTTTGTGGCAATTTAAAAGACAATGTCTTAAGTCGCAATAATTATTACAAATAAATAAATAAATAAATAAATAAATAAATAAATAAATAAAGATAATAAAAATAGGATTTTATTCCGTTTATGTCAAATGTTCATTATACCAAGAGACCAATATTCTTTATGAACTTATGCAAAACGGATTCATTCCAAATGTTCAGCGAAGTGTATGAATCTTACCGTTCAGCAATGTATCTGACAACAAGTTATACACCTTAAAATTTGTGACTGTATTGTCGTAACACTTTCATAAAACCAGTCGATGACTTAGCCTTCCATGTGAAGGAGGAAGGTTGTTTCTTACCCGAGAGATACCATCACCGTCGTCACGAGGACAATAAATTGCGCCCCCAAAATGGGTATCGACACATTTCGAAATTGATTTGAACCGGAAGACGAAGTCATAAAGGAGCTTGCTAAACTTGACGATAAATAAGGATCATCATCAAACGGCCACCATAGAAATGGGGGCCCATAAACGAAAGACAAAGTGTCCTAGAGAAGATGGGGGCGACCGTAAAAATCCACGTAGCCAGAAGGTTAGCACCAGAGAAATCAGTTTAGTGAATCGCGGACTGCTGCCGGGCTTTTCTGGGTAATAAAATTGAACCGTTTTCCATCCATCGAAAATATTGATAAGAGAAAAACTGCGCCGGAGCGGTGGCGGCCAAAAATGGAAATAAAGAGAATTGATGTGTTTGGAATTGGAAGCAAAGTTCTGAGCTGGCCCCGGAGGCGATTGTGTTCCGAAATGGAAAGAACTGGAAATAAATAAACCTTCTGTTTGAGTGAAGTTTCCTTTGCATTCCATTCTTGTATTCATCTGTGCAGAGGCGTAGCTCTTTGATGAACCCTTCAGCCATAGTTAAACTGGATTTTTTATACAATGACACAAGGAACATGCCACAAACATTTTAATGTTTCTATTGAAGATCTGAAGCATCTATGAAACATAATTGAGTAAAAATTCTTGAAAACTTTCATGATAAAGCTTAAGTATTTGAAAACGTTAAGAATACAATAAACTAATAATTGAAATAATCCAAACGCTTTGATAATATTTGTCAAACATTTTCGTAGGGAGATTTTTCTAAGTGTTTGTTGATAACCATTTTAGAAGCTCAGATTGAAAACCATAGGTCAATTTGTTTGGTAAATTTCAATGGCAATGATTTTATAAATAGTTTTTTTTTAAGATTCAATAATAGTTGGAAAAACGAAGATATAATAATAAGATATAAGATGCCTCCAGCACATGCTAATGGAAAAACCGATTTCTTCAATTTTCCTTTTTTTATATAAAAATTTCTGTTGAAACTAACCTATCCAACCGCACGCTACACGTCTGCAATTTTGTCCTCTAGCAAGTCAGCAGCATCCCAAAAAATACCTAGCTAGAGTGAACTGTGTGTGTTTGTCTGAAGAAAGTACCAGTTTGTGTTGTGTGGGCGCGCTTCGGGTGATTTTTCATTTACATTCCTGTACGACTACGACGGCTAACATCGGTGCCGGAAAAGTGTAAAAAGAATCTAGAGAAGAACAAAAAACAAAGAGGCTGGCGGAAAATCAAACGTCTGTTGGCTGTCTCCCCCAGAAGAAAAGACAAAGCAGCGGCCAAGAAAAACCGGCTGTTGGAGAGTTGGCACCTATGATTGAGGTGGAAAAGGAAGCCTACAGTCGAAAGAAAAGTGGAAAATAGGATGATGCTGTCAAACATGTTGGATTTACGACCCGCGTTGGTGTTGACGCTTCTCACAACGATAGGTAAGTGCTGGGGGCGTGAGTTTTGCTTAAATAGTTTTTAGGAAAACGAGGAATAGAATTGACTGTTTAACGATAAACTTGCGACGATCGACGCGCCACCATATTTCATACAACGGAGGCTATTAGAACTAACTTGGAGGTGATGATTTGGAGGTTATTTGGCAAGTTGGAGGTTAAAATCACCTCCAAACACTAGCGATTTTGCGGTGGGATGTTGACGTTTGATCACGAATACCGTTTTGTCTCAAAACCTCTCAAATTTCTCCACAGGATGAGCAATTCTTCTATGATTGAAGTCCTCTAGATTGGAGAGTTGTGAACATATGAATTCTAATCTTCGAAATGATGTTTGGAATATGAGTCATGCTCGGAATTTGAAACAAAACGGTATTCTTTTATCACGCTTACACTACAACGAATTTATTAAATTTTATGTAAAATGTAACGAGTGAAATAACATAATATGTTAAATCTCAAAATTTCTACTAACAATATATATGTGAAAACTTCTTAATGCACAACAAGAGGAGAACAAGAGTATTATTTTAAACTAGTTAACCCCTGGGGGGTGCGGTCTTGAACATTTTGATCATTCAATTTGAACACAAATTTTTCCACCAGTGCTAACCGTTGTTTGTTTACTTGTAGCGCTGGAAACCATTTTCAAGGTGCACATTGAATATACTTCACACTAAGCTACGCCAATTGGAAACAGATAGTTTCTGGCCGTATGTTAGAATAAATATATTTCACAGAAGTTCCAAAAGTAATACGCATTAATAAGACCAAGTAAAACGTTTCTTGAAGAGTTGATTGTTTCTGTGTCACATAAATTGTATAAACATTTTTAGCGTGGCGAAATAATGACAGCATACTTCTAGGCATACTCTGACCATTTTGATGGAAATTTGAGCTTGAAAGCAGCCTGGCTGCTTGTTTTTTTTGTTTTTTTGGTTTTTTTTTTTTTTTGTTTTTTTAATATCTTTATTAGTATCATTCCAAACATTACATTCATTTCTTATATCTAGGTGTTCTGTGTTATTAGACAACACTATCATCCTAATTTGGTAAAATAAATTAAGGATTTAATTAACATTTTGTTAACAACATATTACATTTCATTTGCCGTAGCAGTTCAGTTTTTTTACAGGTGACTTGATTTCACCTGCTTATAAGAGAAAAAACAAAAAGCGTTTTTAATATACTTAATCTAACTTAACCTAAACATATAACGTATTAATCGTGGCAATAGAAGATTGTAACGATTTTTGCCTGAAATTATTAATGATTGTATTTGACATTTGTTCCAATGTTTCAACATTGGATATTCTATGTAACTCATTGGTACTATACCAGGTAGGAAGCCTCAGAATCATTTTCAAAATTTTATTTTGAATTCTCTGCAGAGCTTTCTTCCTGGTATTACAACAGCTAGTCCATATTGGTACAGCATACAACATGGCTGGCCTGAAAATTTGTTTGAATATCAAAAGCTTGTTCTTAAGATAAAGTTTTGATTTTCTATTAATAAGGGGATAGAGACATTTTACATATTTATTACATTTGGCTTGAATGCCCTCAATGTGATTTTTGAAAGTTAAATTCTTATCTAGCATGAGTCCTAGATACTTAACTTCATCTGACCAATTTATTGGAACCCCTCTCATCGTGACAACATGTCTACTTGAAGGTTTCAAATAAAGAGCTTTTGGTTTATGTGGGAATATTATTAGTTGAGTTTTGGAAGCATTAGGAGAAATCTTCCATTTTTGCAAGTATGAAGAAAAAATATCCAGACTTTTTTGCAATCGACTACAGATGACACGCAGGCTTCGACCTTTGGCGGAGAGGCCTGTGTCATCCGCAAACAAAGATTTTTGACATCCCTGAGGTAGCTCAGGTAAGTCAGATGTGAAAATATTGTATAATATTGGTCCCAAAATGCTGCCTTGACGAACACCAGCTCTTACAGGAAGTCTTTCAGATCTGGAGTTCTGATAATTAACCTGAAGTGTACGATTTGACAGATAACTTTGAATTATTCTAACAATGTATGTTGGAAAATTAAAGTTTTTTAATTTTACAATCAAACCTTCATGCCAAACACTGTCGAATGCTTTTTCTATGTCTAGAAGAGCAAGACCAGTAGAGTAGCCTTCAGATTTGTTGGAACGAATCAAATTTGTTACACGTAAAAGTTGATGAGTGGTCGAATGTCCATGGCGGAATCCGAACTGTTCATTGGCAAAAATTGAATTTTCGTTGATGTGGGCCATCATTCTGTTCAAAATTACCTTTTCAAAAAGTTAACTGATGGAGGAAAGCAAACTGATTGGACGATAGCTAGAAGCTTCTGCAGGATTTTTGTCTGGTTTTAAAATTGGAACAACCTTAGCATTTTTCCATTTGTCAGGAAAATATGCTAATTGAAAACATTTGTTAAATATATCAACTAAAAATGATAAGCTACTTTCTGGAAGTTTCTTGATGAGGATGTAGAAAATTCCATCATCGCCAGGAGCTTTCATGTTTTTGAATTTTTTAATAATAGTTCTCACTTCTTCCAAATCAGTCTCCCAGGCATTTTCGAAAACGTTCTCTTGATTGAGAATATTTTCGAACTCCTGAGTAACTTCATTTTCAATTGGACTAGTAAGTCCTAAATTAAAATTGTGCGCATTTTCAAACTGCATAGCAAGTTTTTGAGCTTTTTCGCAATTAGTTAGTAATAATTTGTTTTCCTCTTTCAATGCCGGTATTGGCTTCTGAGTTTTTTTCAAGATTTTAGATAATTTCCAAAAGGGATTAGAGCCAGGGTCCAATTGAGAAATTTTATTTTCAAAATTTTTGTTTCTTGATTGAGCAAAACGTTTCTTGATTTCTTTCTGCAAATCCTGCCATATAATTTTCATAGCAGGATCGCGAGTGCGTTGAAATTGCCTTCTCCTCACGTTTTTAAGACGGATCAAAAGTTTAAGATCATCGTCTATAATCACGGATTGAAATTTTACTTCACATTTCGGAATTGCAATGCTCCGGGCTTCAACAATGGAATTTGTTAAAGTTTCAAGAGCATTGTCAATATCAAGTTTAGTTTCTAAAGAAATGTTAACATCAAGATTAGAGTCAACATACGTTTTATATATATTCCAGTCGGCTCGTAAATAATTGAAAGTGGAGCTGATAGGATTGAGAATCGCTTCTTGGGATATTTGAAATGTAACAGGGACATGATCAGAATCAAAATCAGCATGAGTAATCAGTTGGCTACAAAGATGACTAGAGTCGGCTAAGACCAAATCAATCGTAGATGGATTTCTAGAAGAGGAAAAACATGTGGGGCTATCAGGATATTGAATTGAGAAATATCCTGAAGAGCACTCATCAAATAAAATTCTGCCGTTGGAATTACTTTGAGAATTATTCCATGACCGATGTTTGGCATTAAAGTCACCAATGACAAAAAATTTGACTTATTGCGAGTCAATTTACGCAAGTCAGTTTGGAGCAAATTAACTTGCTGCCCAGAGCATTGAAAAGGCAAATAGGCAGCTATGAAAGTATATTTACCAAACTGTGTTTCAACAGAAACACCTAAAGTTTCAAAAACTTTAGTTTCAAATGATGAAAACAGTTGATGTTTTATACGCCTATGAATGATGATTGCAACTCCCCCACATGCCCCATCAAGTTGATCATTACGATAAACAAAAAAGTTAGGATCTCTTTTGAGTTTAGATCCAGGTTTTAAATACGTTTCGGTAATAACTGCTATATGCACGTTATTAACCGTAAGAAAATTAAACAGCTCGTCCTCTTTACCATTCAGAGAACGAGCATTCCAATTTAAAATATTTAAATTATTATTTGGATCCATTAGAAAAACGTAATCCAATAACAATTTGATTTGTAAATTTTACACCTACTTGGACTGCTTCAGTCATAGTGGTGGCTTTGAACATTGCATCAATCATTAGATTCAATTGATCAGTTAGAAAATTAAAATCAGAGGCAGACATGTCATGTGATTTCCCATTGGAATTTCCGGTAGACGAAGAAGCGGAATTACCTGTGGCGGTAGGGTTTTTTCCATTTGATTTGAAACAAGTAGAATGGGTACCCATGGATCGAACAGGGGAGGAGTTCGAAATTCCTGCTACGATATCGGCAAAGGATTTACCGTGGGTAGATACATTCGAAATAGAAAGATTCGAACGGCTACCCGACGGATTAAAATTAGTTTGTGAATGAGCATGATTATGATCTTCCTGATGGGTATGATTCATGATCAAGCGATCGTTAACTGAAAAATGAGCATTGTTCGATACTCTACCAGGCAAATTCCGGAAACGACCGTTATCGTAACGGATATTATCTTTCATCTGCCTGGCACGAGCCTCAATGACCCTTTTGCGTGAAGGACAATTCCAAAAATTGGACTTATGGTTAGCCCCGCAATTACAGCATATGAATTTGGTGGTATCTTCCTTCACTGGACAGACGTCTTTGGCGTGAGAAGAACCTCCGCAAATTATGCATTTAGCATCCATGCGACAATTTTTTGTACCATGACCCCACTTTTGGCACCGACGGCACTGAGTGGGGTTCTGGTAATTTCCTCCAGGTTTCTGGAAATGTTCCCATGTCACACGGACATCAAACAAAAGTTTTGCTTTTTCTAAAGCTTTAATATTATTTAGTTCTTTTTTGTTAAAGTGAACTAAATAAAATTCTTGAGAAAGCCCTTTCCGAACAATGCCAGATTGGGTTCTCTTTTTCATAATGATTACTTGGACTGGGGAAAATCCAAGTAAATCATATATTCCATTTTTGATCTCTTCAGGTGATTTATAGTCACTTGAGAGACCTTTCAAGACAACTTTGAACAAACGTTCAGTTTTGTCGTCATAAGTAAAAAATTTGTGCTTCTTCTCTTCAAGATGTTTGAGAAGAAGTTCACGATCTTTAAGAGTTTCCGGCAAAACGCGACAGTCTCCTTTCTTTGCGATTTGGAAGGAAACCTTGATTCCCCTAATGGAGTTCAAGATCTCCTGCCTAAATCCCCCAAATTCGGAACAACTGACCACGATAGGCGGCACTCTTTGCTTCCTCACTTGAATCAAAGAGCCTGGGCTAGAGGCTGCTTCGATTTGGTGTTCGGAAAATTTGTCTAGAGCATCGAACTGATTGCTCATTTCGATACAATTATTCATTTCACCCTTGGAAGAAAGTTCGCATTCTGGGGAAACGTCCTTTCTTCCATTCTTGCCACGTGTAGTGACAGTTTTAAAACCCACTTTTTTGGAAGGAAGTAGTGAATTCAGAGATTCACCCTTCCTTTTGTTTGTTGTTGATACCATGTTTAGTTAATAAACGAAAGAAGACGTGACCTTCGAGAGGTTTTTTCCCTAGACGGTGTCCAAGAAGGATTACCACCGCTAGCTTTCGCCAACGGGTCCAACGAGAAATCGAAGGCACGGGTCCAAACAAGGATCGTAAAGGGATCAATAGTAGAAAAAATAGTACTGAAAAGTACTGTTTTAGTAGCACTGAAAAGTACCGTTTTTAATTTTAGCACTGAAAAGTACTGTTTTTGTAGCACTGAAAAGTACTGTTTTATTGCTTTAGGTAGTTTTTAAGAAAACTTCCAAGAGCAGAGAGAATTCGTGTACGCACAGCACGAAGGTACGATGCGCACTAGCCTGGCTGCTTGTTGATATCCAGTTTGCACCCCTTAGGTTAACACAACAAACCTTGTTTTGTCCCGCAGTAGGCTGTTCGATAATGTGAAACAAAATTAAACTAAAAGAAGTATATGTTTTCTATCCCTGTTTTTCTTAATTTTCTCTTGAAGTTCATTAATTTTTTGTACACAAAACCACGACGGAACACTTCAAGAACCTAACTGTGGAAGAATAAGGTAAATCCTCCTTCTCAAGTTATTTCGTGACACACAAACACCATTCCATTTTTATTTAAATAGATAGATAAATCACCAAAATAACTTGAAAACAACTCTTCTCTAAAATATCCATTCAAAATTATCAAGGGCAATTGCAATTTCACATTTGAAATTAGGGTTATGATTAAAGAGATCAAAATATGTACTTTTATGCAGATGAATTAAACAGATTGGATTCAACTTCTAAGATTGCATTAAAACTTCAAAAGCACGAATCTCGCAAATAGCGCATCCTACAACGATGCTCTTTTTATTTTGGCTGCACTAGCCGAAAGCTTAAAATAAGAAGAACTGAAACGTTCGCTAACTGTTTCTCCAATTTATTACCTTTAAAAACGTGAATAAGGGAACAAGTCGGCCATTTTGCCGGCTATCTTTGGATTCCGAGATGTTTCACCTTAAGACCTGTGCAATGTTCTACTATACTAGATAATACGGAATAAGCATAAGCATGAACATTAGACTGATGCAAATTTTAAAGTTTTTGCTCCCCTATGCTTAAACGATGTCAATTGTGATGAAAATGATCCTCCCAAAATTTGAAGTGATTCGGAAGAAATTTGGTTGTGCACACGCTATTTGAAGTTTATATGGAAATTACTATGGAAAAGGCGAACCTTTTGTGTTCAGTCCTCTAACTGCTCGTCATAATAATCTATGGAAAAGTGAACACCCTCATCTCATGTGAAAACTTCCCCGCTACAACTTTGCCGAAGATCACATTTCGATGGGACGTAAGGATAATTTGTTATTTTTGATAACAAAGTCTAAATCATGCTGAGATGATCATTCAATTAGTTTCAGAGCAACACTGTTTTTTTTTGCTGTAGAACAATAACTTTGATCTATTCTTCCCGCCAGAAGCTCCAATGTTGCCTGCCAAACAGTTGGTGAAGCATGCTACATGCAAACCAACTTTATGATGATGAATAAGAATTTATCCTGAGGTCCAATCAAAAAGTTGTCTTCGGCAAAGTTGTAGCTGGGAGGATTTCACATAGGAAGAATTTGTTCACTTTTCCATAAAATATTATGACGAAGAGGTAGAGGGCTGAACACAAAAGATTGGCGTTTTCCATAGTAATCTCCATATAAACTTCAAATGGCGTGTGCACAGTCTAATTTCTACCGAATCACTTCAAACTTAGAGAGGATACTATTTACCATAATTAAAATCGTTTAAGCATAGGGGAGCAAACATTTCAAAATTTGCATCACTCTAATGAACATGATATACCGCCCGCAGTTGCAACTCCGTTATTCCAAGAACAGGAATCCGGATCAGAAGCATCGCCAATGCATAAGTAAATACTGGTGCTCTCATTATTATAACAACGGCTACGTTCGAATGAAGGTCAGTTTAGGGATGGAAATGTTGACGTTTTACTTGCTTTATGGAAGCCGAGGAGTCCTCTGCAATTCCACAAGTAAACACTGTTTGGACACAGGAATTCTCGTTAAAAAAAAGAAAGGTTCTCACTGGATTTCTTTTCTCGTAGCAGCGCTGTTTTCGTCACAGCTTTAGTTAGAGCTCATTTAGTGACTCATTATAAAATTCTTTGTATTTTTGTTCTGTGGTTTCCACACGAATTATTGCATTGGCGATGCGTTGACGAATTCGTCATGGAGATATCAGATAAGATTATACAACATACTAGACGAATTCAGATTGGCAGATACCTTTAAAAAATCTCTAATAGTATCACAGTTTACTATACACTGATTAAATATTTTTCATGTTTTTTTTCGCCAACTATTATAGATTTTATATGATATCCTAATGGATTTTGGATAGTTATTTTGGAATAAGGACTGTTCATTTTATAAAGTTGAAATCTTGTTGAAAGTTGCTCTATCTTTTTAATTTACCAATGAAATTTCAATCGGTTTTCTGCACATCGTTCGACTAGTATTGTACAATGTTGTAATTATGAAAAAATCTGCAAAATAATTTAATTTCACACGAATATGGAACATCGTTTAGAACGGTCGATTTTTGGATGTTATCAAAATCATTGATTATTGGCTGGAAAATTCGACAATCTTTATTTTTTTATTTTTAAAAAAGGCTTGTTCTTCGGAAGCATCATTATACAGAAGCCTGATGGAAAACATCGAGTTATTTTTGGAGCAAAAACTTAACAGATATAATCACCAATTGAAATATTCGGAGGAAAACGTTTGCAATTTGCTGTAGATCGAAAAATATGCGTACATGACTATAAAAGTGTGAGACTTTTTAGTAAAACGACCATAAAGAGTAAAATTTATACTTAAGACTGCAGTTTAAACTCACGATTTAGCTCTCGTTTATACAAATATAGTTTTTTTAGTAATCTAAACTAGTTTTGAACACACTTTTGACTTTTCTATTTGCTGGTAGTGAAAGGATGGTGCATCAGCAAATTTGGCCATAAATGGATAAATCACTAAAGTTACCTAATGTCAGAGAATGGTGGAAAGCTATACCTTTAGTAGAGTAGTAAAGGTTACAAACATACCATTTGTTCACAAATGAGGATAATTGTTTTGCGAAAAATAATCTTGAAATTTGACGAACAGGTTTTCTTTGGAGTTTTTGGAAAAACTATTTAGCCCCTCAGCTAAAAGCATTTTCTAAGTTCTTATATGTTCATAGCATTGTAGAACGATAGTTGAACGATGCACAGAAAACCGATTACGATTTTATAAATAAATAAAAAAGAAATAGCATAAACAAAGTGTCCACTTTATAAAATGAACAGTCCTTAGTTTATGTCGATATATCTTCTACGTTTTCTCGAAATATTTCTGCAAGGCATAACTAAGATTATGATGCGCTCCCCTAATCACATGCTCATCAAAGATCCTTGAAGAGTTTCATACGTAATTCTAAATATAATGAAGTGCAACATTTAAAAAAAAAATCGGTGAGATCTTGACGGATTTTTCGTAAGATCTTTCAAGGTCTTTTATTTGCACAGAACTTGTTATTCATTTAAAGAGGAATTTGGTGAATTTTTGAAGATATCTTTTATGGAAACATCTTTTAGACTCGACAATAACATATTTTAAAGGAAAATTTGACAAATTTTCAAAAACAATTTAAAGATTTCATTAGGCGCTAGTATTTCCGGCAATCTTTGTCTGCCATCAAATGGGCTATTGTAAAACGTCATGTAAACCTATTATACAAAATGGCATGTGTCTCAGTTAAACGCTGTGAATGTGCACATAAAAACACTATGCTGAAAAGCAGGCTCTATCCCAGTTGGAAAGTAACACCAGGAAGGAGATAGTGGATAGAACAAAGTATTGCGAAGAAATCAACGCACCAATGTATGATGACTATCATAGAGTACTTCGGGACAAAGATTTGCACCTAACATTGCACAGAAGATATCATTCGAATAAACCTTTACGTCCCCGACCCCCGACAAGGCATTTTTAACAGCTGCTATTTCGTCTATTTTCATTCGATTTTGTTGCAACCACCCTCAGATTACTCAGAAAGGTACAAGTATTTTTAGAAAGTCATATATGAGCAATACAGACTTTGGAGCTATGCCGGATGGATATTCCAGGTTGTACACGGGATGCCAATTTAGAGAAATGTGACCGAAGTTTTCATGTAAACCGTAAAATAGTAATCGGTTGTCATAATTTAAACATGGTTTTGCTAGGGCCTCTTTGGGAACATTTTCGTCAGAAAACATCTCTTCTGAGAGATCCTGCCCAAGACTGCACCAGAGAAAATACGCAACATCAGTTTGTATGAATTTCATCCTAGATCTTTCATCCTATAACCTGTGGCAAAACACGTTTTGCGCCTATAATGGAAATGTTTCAGCAAAGACTTTTGCGCTGAACCTGAACTGAACTGGAGTATATTTTGATGAATTTTCTAAATCATAGTTGTCTTTGAAGGCTCTAAATTTCGGAAATGCAGCGGGAAATAGAACATTTTTCTACAGTAATTTTGGGTTGCCCTTAGCAACGGGTGTTTTGCTAATTTCAAGGCTTTTTGCCTACAGCAACGATGGGCATGAATTTCACTGGCTTCGCTGACTGTGATTTGCTTTCCTAGGCTCGAGAGTGGCTACATATGTTTACACAGAGTTGATTCCTCATTTACTGCCGTGAATCGCAAGTCAGGCCCATCTGCATTTTCGTCAAAAGTTGAGTTGAGCTCAGTTTTCAACATATCTTTCAATGCTCTTTCAGCTGCCCTAATGAGATAATAAGATTTCACTACAGATTTCTGCACCGTGTAACACAAAAACGAACCGTGTTTTGGTAATCTTTATATTTTTCTCAGAAATATATCGTAGTGAAAAGCAAATTGTGAAATTTTAACTGAGATTTGAACATGTTCCCATCCTCTGGATTTTTTTGAATATTCGTATGAAAAACGAGTTTGAAAACTTCATACCCCATTTTCTCCATGCCTACTTTTTACAGATGGGACTTACTTGCGATTCACGGAGTAGTGTTTGGTCCGTTGAATATGTTGCATGCTCCTTTGAGGGCGAGCGACGAAATTCGGATCGTGTCCGGTTCGCATAGTAACCGCACTATCGGTATCGATCATCCGTGTATATGTTCACGTATTCATTTAAAATTATAACTTTATCGTTTACCAAAACGAATCCTTTCCCATATCCAATCTCCCAGTGTTTTTTGTGGAAGTGCAGAGGACTCCTCAGCAAGACTCCATAAAGCAAGTAACACGTCAACATTTACCTCCCTCCCTCCCTTCCTTCCCTCCTTATTGTTTGTTATAATACAGTACTAACACATTGAGGATGCTACTGATCCCGAGTTGGTTCCCTGTGGAAGTACAGCTGTTCTTGCAATAACGGAGTACACAGCTAAAAATATGTTGTAAATTTAAGTTTATTTTCATGCACATATTTGGAGCATCAAAATAAACGTAAATTTCAACGACCAATCCATTATTTTTCAATTGAATTCACTTTGAATTTACACGATCATGTAACTTTCAACCATTTTTAGTTGAAAATTGAATGTATATTCATTTAAATTTACATGATGCTGTAATAACACACGAATTTGATTTATTTTTACAGAAGACTTCAGTTTACATCACATTGAAAAGTAAATATTTTTTTCTGTGTAGCATCTGCGGGCGGTCAATCATGCTCATGCTCATGCTCACTATGAATTTCTGTTCAAAGAGAACAATCAAATGTTAAAAATGATATCTTAATTAACATAAAACGTCCAAACTATCAAGATAAGTTCTTAGTGATTTTGGCCAAAATATTTACAATTTAAATTGCATAAAATGGTAAACATACAGCTATTCAGCACTACGACATAAACTGATCCAATTATGGCAATGCAAGCAGTACGATAAGCAAATTGAGCTAATTCATTTCATAAATTTTGAATTTATGTACTCTCCCAGCAACTTTTCCATTATTTTAAGCATAACATTACATTTTTTGTCAGCATACTCGTACACATGGATAGTCACGAAAATTGACCAAAAGATCACGGGAATGTTCCTGTGACCGCAATTATTCTGGTGGGTCACTGGGTCCGGTCGGGTGAATAGGGTGCTCTGCGATTGTGTCCCTATAGATAGGCAAATTTCAAGTTACAGATAATTCCGGAATCGGCTATAATCTGGCCACTATATCAGGGAATTTTAAGAAAATCGCATCAGTGCTCATTTTTTGAGAAAAGATTGAATTGGATAGCCACGAGTCCTGCATTTGATTGATCCTACAAATTATCATTTTTGGGTCCCCGGGATGCTTCAAATTTGGGTGAAGTGGCGAATTTGCTTCTAAACATCTACACTCCCGTGCAAAAGTTTGGGTTCACCCCCTTAAAAACATGCAAAAGTGTTAAATCCATACCTCTGTGATTACACTTCCAATTGAAACGCTCCAGGCCGCATTCGAAAGGCAAAGAGTTATTTTTACTTCGTATGTATTTTTCCAAAAACATTCTTTGAACTTTGTATACTAAATTTTTACTTAAAGTTGTGACATTTATCAAAAAACACACTGAAAAATCATATTGTATCGATTAAAATTTTAAATTAAAGTGTCATTAGAATCGTAATTTTATATTCTTTGAAGAGACTCCACGAAATTTTGGTGGAAAAATCTAGAAAGTATTCAAAATCAATGAAACAGTCAGTCAAGTCGTCGTGCAAAAGTTTGGGTTCACCCCTCAGTATGGTGTATCGTGCAAAAATTTGGGTTCACCTGAATTTACTTAAATCTTTGAAATCTCATACCAATCATGTACGCGCCATTATTTTCGCTCAAAAATGCTTTGAACTATTAAAATCGGTTGAAAAATGGCGGAGATATTGACAAAAATGATGTTCGTGCGATGATGTAGTACACAAAATTCAAAAAATGTTTTTGGAAAAATACATACAAAGTAAGAGCCTTTGGAATGCGGCTTAAAGAGTATCAATTGGACGTGTTATCACAGATATATGGACAGAACACTTTTGTATGTTTTTAAGGGGGTGAACCCAAACTTTTGCACGGGAGTGTATGTCAAGCTTATGGAAACGCATTTTAGTGAATTTTTATGTTTGATGTCTACTTTTCGATCGTAAGGTCCAAGTGGCCACATTCTAAACAGTGCAGAACTCTTCATTTATAATGTTGAATATCAGATCTTAACGATTTATGCAAATTAAAATGATTGTCATTGCAAGTAAATAAAGATCACTTGACATGTCCCAAAAATAGCCTTTTTACCCGACTTCACCCAGTTACCCACCGTAATAACTCCAGCCACAGGAATATTCCCGAGTTCCTCTGGTCACTTCTAGAAACTGGACATGTGTGCTAGTATACTGACTGAATCCGTTAAGTATTCCCTGAGTGGTGAGGGTTTTAGTAATTTTGTTTTCAGTCAGGCCTATATGGGTTAACTAATGCTAAGCAGTATACGTGTTTTAACAATTCATTGTGAATAATTTTAGAAAACTATGGCGAAATAGGGAAAAAATATTCTTATTCATGTACCCTCAAAACATCAAAGTGAACAAATTAGGGAACGTCAAAATCACACCAATGTGATAACGGTACGGTGAGATATGCGAAAATAGTCGCATAGACTGGTCCATCCGATATGCACCATTTGAAAAGGGTAATATTCAAGTTTTATACAGTCAAAACTCCATGAGTCAATTTCTGAAAGGACCATCGACTCATGGAAATATCGAGTCATGGAACAGGAACGCCCAGCAATCACGCCATTGCTGGCTACGCTGTAGCCATCAGTGCAGTACAGTGTATCAGGGTAGGTGGGAACAGAAATGCTTTGGAAAGCTGTTTGAGTGGACCATCATAGTAACCATACATTTTTTTTTCTAGTTTGATTCCATTAGTCGATTAGGAATTTCAAGCAAGGTTCCATATAAAACTACTCCCTCACCACATTTTGGTTGGTGTTGTCAGTCATGAAAACGCATTTGGTAGATCGTGGGTTTGATTCTAGTTTTAGTCTGGAAAGCATTTTGATGT
The DNA here is from genome assembly GCF_002204515.2 of Aedes aegypti. Classification (NCBI taxonomy): domain Eukaryota; kingdom Metazoa; phylum Arthropoda; class Insecta; order Diptera; family Culicidae; genus Aedes; species Aedes aegypti. The sequence continues at coordinate 20,108 of NW_018735920.1, forward strand.
TTCCAATGCCACTAGGCAGGGATTGAATCCTGAGAAAATTGAGAGAATCTCTCACGTATCGCTCTCTGTAACTATCATAACCTGCTGCACATTATGAGAGACTGTTTATCGTATACTGTTACAACTTTGATCAGATTGAGGGGATAGTAGTGCATGATAAAACCCCTCTAAACATGCTCCAAGCCTGGGGGACACTATTGCTATTGGAAGTTCGTGTATTGTTTATCGTGCCAGTAAAGAAAAACACCTATCCCCAACGGTAAACAAGCGAGAAAAATGGATTTTATCATCGCTCTCTCTTTGGGGCTCTCGCTCGCTGCTTCCATTTATCAGACTTGTTACACCTTGCGATACAATGACGATCGTGGACCGCAACAGATGAGATGTTTTTCTTTGCTTGGTTTGATCGTGCTTCATACTCAAATGAGAGCGAATTCTGCAATGCCTGCCACTAGGTGAATTTTGAGGTATCCTGCATATTTTCCTTCTTCTTCATTTTTATGGGGCCACAGAGCCTTGTTTTCAGCTTGTGTGCTATAAGCACTCCCACAGTTATATGCAGAGAGCTTTCTTTGCTGCCAAAGCTGCCATTTCCGTATTCGAATATTGTGTGACAAGCACAAAGCTATACTATATTCAAGAAAGTCAAGGAAATTTATGTCACGAAAAGACCCTGGATCGATCTGGTTTCGAACTCAGGCACCTTCTGCAAGGCTCTGCTTTGTAACTGTATTGGGCAAGGCTCCAGCATATTATTGACTTATATTATGGCTCAAACCTTGATCCACATTATTGGAAAATTTGAGAAAAGTTACATGAATTCTTGTCGATTCCAACATCTGATTCAGACAGTCCATAAATATTTTGATGAATTTCCGAAGAAAACTTCAACGAACTTCCGAATAGTGTTATGAATTTCTGACTAGATTTTAGTTAGAGTGTTCTTCTAGAAACTACCATGTAAAAATCCATAGTTTTGGCAAAACGCTCGGTCACAATCAATGCTTTATTGATAACCGAGAATGTAAGACTTAATTTTGTCTTTTCATTTGAGCCAGTCTACTGCCAAGCCAGAGCTTTGATCCTTCTGTTTGATTCGGGTAAGTTAATCAAAACACCACGCAAACTCTCTTTACCAGAAGGACACCAAAGAAAGGAGCTCCCACCACAGATCGTTCCGTTTATGTCATGCAAAAAAAAAACAAGAGGGAGACTGAGTCAAACAAGAGTGACAGAAAATTTATCAGCGTGTTAAACTCATTTAAATACAAATGAGATTGCGAGCCCTTTTTCGGGGTGAGGTGCGATTCAGCATCGTGAGTGTTACTGAAGGGTGTTTATTTGTGGTTATTCATTCCCTCTGGAGCTTGATTTGTTATTCCAATTTGTTCATTCTCGTAGGTGACCTATTCCAATAGTAATAAACTGAATTGCTGTGTTTTGTCCGCTATTGCTTGAGTAATTTATATTTTTGGATTTCTTTTAGATGTTTGCAATACTTTTCCAACAACAAATCTTGTATTTACCTCGATCATTAAAGTAAAAATGCATCAAATTTATATCTCTTATTTTCAAGAACACCAACAATAAAGACAGTGCTCTGCGATAAAAACTCATTCTCAACACTTCAGTAGTCATGCTGTTGTATTTTGTAGAACGCATGTGAAAAAAGTTCGTTTCACGTACCCAGTGTTAGCGAGGTGTTTCTGGCGGTAGTCAACTGGAAGGTTGAACATTCTTGAACAAATGTAACAATGCGCAGCTCGTTATTTGTCTCAAGCACCAAAATACATACCGCTATTTATTTAATCGAGGGTTGTTGAATCGATTGCTGTTTTCAAAAATACCAAAGCACGTCTAGGTTTTGAGATATTGTCTGTTGAAAATGCAAAATTTGACTATTTTAGCCAACTTGCATGCAAGTTTGCCTGCTTGTATGGCATTTTTTTGCTTTATTTGCCACAGAATTCAAACTTCATGTGTATAACAATATTTATCAACAAATTTCACAATGCTTTCGATGCTCAAACGTTTTTTAATGGCTTACAAAAGTATTTTATTTCTCCATATAAGAAAAACGAAGAATTTGTACGAAGCATGTTGAAAAACTAGAATTATTCTAAATTTAATCAAGCAATTTAAACCAAATTGTATCTATAAAAAAATTTGAAGTCCTATTTTGCATGCTTAGATTAGATGACACAAAAGTTTGATGAATCATACTTTAAATTTAATGTAAACATCAATGAAACCAGTGTTTATACAACTTTGGCGGCCTATAGCTAAAAATTGTGAAGTGCTGAAACATTTCTGAGAACGGCATCAGCAAGCTTAAATCTAATAGAGACGCATAATCTAGTCCTTGAGACACGAAAAATTGTCATTTTTTGTTACGCTGTGTAATTGATTGATCGGTCTAGTTTTCAGCATTATCGTTTGGTTCTTTAGATTTGTAAACATAAAAAAACCAACACTGAATCGAGCTTATACATATCGACCGAAATTCAGAAAACTATTTTTTACTTTTGTGAGCATTATCAATTAGTAAAGAAGGCAGGTAAAATCATGCAAAGAATGATCAGTTCAAACACAGATAACAGTTGTTTAAGCTAGAACAAAAAAATTCTGAAAACATGTGTAAATATTCAAATTGAAACTCTTTTCAATCACTAGCGCCGCCACACAGCCAATTGCGTCAATCAGTGGTGAATATCAGTATCTTGAAATATTTCATATTCACTACTGACATCGCCATGCGAACTTACCGATGACAACGCCACCACGATGTTGCTACTTGTGTTGCCATTCAAAATAACCGTGCAATCTGACTTCAACGTCGGTTATCTGTGGTTCAAATTCTAGCCCCGTCAAAAATCTCTTGAGTTAAAAATTTCTTAGACAAAGCGAATCTTTATACTGTATCCATTTGATAAACAAATGCAAAAATATAAATTGGCAAACAAAGCTCTTCGTTATCAACTGTGTAAGTGTTCATGGAATACAAACAAAGTAGAAGTGTCAATCTCCGAAAAATCAGAGCTTCGCTATTATTTCCTCAAGAAAATTATCCAGAAATCACATATGACAGGGATTCCTCGAAGAACGTAGAGAATTTCTTGGTTGAGTTATGGAGAGAAGTACTGCAGATACTTCAAAATAATTTCTGATGTAAAGACAATCCTTGGAAAAGTATTCCTGTATAAAATCTAGCATAGTTCTTGACAAAGGATTTCCTTAAAACTCATTAGAGGCATCATAGAAAAAAAACTCCTCCCTGATGATTTTTGTTATGAGAAAATTGTTGGTTCATTCAAGAAAAAAAGAGAAAATCTTTGTAAACGATTTCTGGATTCATGGATTTTGAGAAGAAATTCTGTAGAAAAAAACAGGAGTTTTAAGAGAAGTGCCTGAAGGAATTTCTGATGAAAATTCTCCACTTTCTTGAAGAGCGAAATTCTATAAAAACATCATTGAAAAATTTGAAGAAAAATTTCTGTATGTAATCCTCTGCAGAAATGGCTTAACGTCCCAAGTGGGACAGAGCTTGCTTCTCAACTTCAACAACAAACTTTTTTAATTCCAGCTCGTTTTTAAACACCTTGGACGATTTTCGAACTTTGGGCTTCATTATAGCTTAAAATCTTTCCACCGGATGTATTTCTGGTGAATTTGGGGGGTTGGTGGTTTTTTTTTTTTTTTTTTTTTTTTTTTTTTTTTTTTTTTTTTTTTTTTTTTTTTTTTTTGTATGGTATTCAGTTGGAGCTGCCTGACAGCTTAACTTGTCAAGGCTGAACCCTCGGTCTGGCTTTTGCCAAGTTTCCCCTCTACCAGGACCAATACTCAGACGGACTAGGCAATGGCGCCCACATGAACACTGTTTTTTATTAGTATTGTGACGTGGTAGTTTTTGAAAAGTACCCATATTCCCTTGCTTCTGAGAAAAGGAAGCATTATGAAAATCAGCAGCTCCATTAGAATTTGTTTGAAATAGTAGTGCATTACTAATACTGTCTAGTCGAAATGGTTTTGAATAATTTGTCATACAAGTGCTATTCTGATTACTATTGTCTTTTACGTAAGATTAGAGTCTTAAATGTCAAGTGTCGTCAAGTCTTAACAAAATTAGGCTGTTTAGTAGTAGTTCTAGTTAATTTCATTTTTTGTTGTTTAAAGTATTTATTGGTCATTACGTTCATATATCCTTAAAGAAAAAAGTCGCTTTCCTTGTGTGTTCAACAATTTCTCGAAACTAGCAAGTGTACCCTTATGATCGATCTCAGCGTCTTACTTTCCATAGTCATTTTTATAGTGAATATTGAAGAGTAAAGTTACCTTAGGCTTCTATTATAGTCTCCTACAAGATTCACTTTTCGGTGGCAAATGCAATGCTTCACAACGCCTACTTTCTACTTGTAAATTTTGCGAAAATGAAGCTGGAATTAGATTATTTATACCGCTGTTACAAAAGAGGCATTTCTTATTATGGCAATGTAAAAACCATATTAAAATAAGATTGTCGCCACTTATTTCTACTCAGTGAATCTACTAGTCATTTTCCTAAGAGTTCCTAAGTATTCCCTACGTCGTATATGATAACGATGTATCTAGCTAGCTAATAGTAAGAGTGGCTACGGATCATTCTGGTTAGCAAAAGGCAAACTGAACGTCACCAATAGTATTAATGTCCACTTCGAATAGATTAATTATTTGAAATGGGCATCAATTCTATCAATGACGCAGAATGTCCGTTGGATCACATCCGAAATATTATTGCGTCTATGCCATATGAATTATGACGCGGCTTTAAGCAAAAAATGCCAAAATGTGATACCACCACTACAGGTTACGCCTTTGGTTTCCATCATATGGGCTAATGGATTGTGCCCTCCCATCGCGGCAAGGTCGCATAACCAAGGGGAGGGAAACTAGAATCGAAATTGAAGCTTCCGAATCGCGCGTCTTCGACCGTATCATGTAGATCATCTAGACACCTAATTTTCGAACTTTGGGCTTCATTATAGCTTAAAATCTTTCCACCGGATGTATTTCTGGTGAATTTGGGGGGTTGGTGGTTTTTGGTACAAAAACAACGTTATTGTCTTTATACCAATCCAAGGTCGATCGCGCGTAATGGCATGATGTCAAATCCGGCCAAAATAATGTCTCGCCTCCGTGTGACCGCAGGAAGGGCAACAGACGATTTTGAAGGCACTCGGTGCGGTAAATTTCGTTGTTGATGGTACCCGTTGTAATGTACGGTTTACTCTGTTTTCCGCATTGACATATAGCCTGCCAGATCAAATATTTTTCTTTTGGCGAATTTGTCCATTTTTTTCTTCCTTATGTCTTCCGGAACATCAAACCTTGATTTAACAATGTAGAACTCCAGCCCCAGTTTCTACTTTGCGTCTGCCTTGATGTAGGCTTCGTTAACCACAACCACACATATCAGATTCGTTAACCACTCTCGATACAGCTTCCTTGCGCGGAATTTGGCAGCCATGTTTTGCTGATCACAGACCTTGAATACACGAAGCCCAGCTCGTTTCATGGTGTGCTGAACGAATCAGGCGGAACACTTGGCATTCAGAGCCGCGTCGCGAATCGAAAGGTTCGGATTACGTTTGAAATAATCAACACCTTCCGGGCCTTAACAGGGTCAGCTGTCTTCGATTTTCTTCCACTACCAGCCCGCCGCTCGATCGTCTGTGACTCCTTAAAAGATTTTACCACCTGAGAGACAGTTGTATGGGTGATTCCCAGTTGTCTTACGATTCATCTCATGCTCGCAGTCGGATTTTCCATGACGGCGTGCAAAATTCTCTGACGATTTTCTTCTTGTTTCGATGCCATCTCAATAATCACTAAACCGATTGTTATGAAATTTTGCATATGTAAACAATACACTCCAATCTAGTTATACCCAGATTTTCATCAATTTTATCCACGGATAAAAGCAAGCAACCTGGTGAAGCAGGTAAATAAAATTTCGAAGTGATATTTTTAGATTCTTGGAAAAAATCATTTGGAAGGAATTTTTACATGAAATCCTGAAAGAAACTTAGCCCAAATTCTTGAGGAACATAAAGTGATATTATCAGAATGGAGGAAAATATTGTGCAAATCGTGGTTTAATTTAAAGAATAACTGAAAAGACGCATGCATTGCTATTGCGCAAACTTCAGTAGATAATTTTTCAAATGAATGCCGGAAATATCTGAAATGAATTATTTATGGTGAAAATAAAAAAAAGTCACGGCCCAAATATGTACACAAAAGAGCACAAATCTAGAGAATCAGATAGCAATTTACACTGAAAACTTGATCGAACGGTCACTACTAACAAGTAATCAATCGATCATGTTTGTAGCTATCAATTGTCTGGTTTTCTAGATCAACTGTATCATTCATTTGAAGCTGTATAAGTTGTACGCATCGCTACAGAAATTCTTGACGAGCGCCTGCAAAATTTTTTGAAACAACAATTGGAAGAATAGATTTCGGATTATTTGAACAATGAAGAAATTCCTTCCTGGTTCCTAGACGAATCATGAAATAAATTTAAAATATTCCTGAAGAAATTTCTGGAAAAGTGACTTATAGTTTTAAAAAATAATGGATTTCTGGTGAGATTTCATGTAAAACTAAATGGAGAAATTTCTAGAAAAATATGGTGAGTCATTCTTAGAAGAACTAATAGAAAAATGTATACATGTTCCCTTAAACCAGTGATCGCTAGTACTGTTTTTTGAATTATTTTTATTTGTGATAGTAGAGAAAGCAAAAATTATAATTTTGTTTTACGTTCTTGATAACTTTGGGAGAAGATGAAAAATGTTGTGGAACTTATCAAATTAAGCCTGCGTGTGGCACTTTGGTGACTACTACCTTAAGGTGAACTAACCTCGAGATTTAAATAGCTCAAATCTTGTGAATCAGACAACCGGCTGCGCTTAAACTTTGATTGATTGGTGGCTCACTGGTAGTAACCAATCGATTAAATTTTCAACTTAAACGGCTTTCTCAAGATTTGTGAAAATTCGAGGTTTGGTTTTGATGAATCTTCAACTTGAAATGATTCCTGGAGGTTTTCTACAAGGGAGTTTCGGGGACATTCATAAAAAAATTCTTGAATAACACTAAAAATGAGGTGTTAAAGTTCAATTAGCAGTTTTTTTCTTAATTAAGAGTAAGACTGTTTGCAGGAAGTTAATGCAGAAATCTGAAAATGAGGAAGATTCCTTAAGTGGAAATGGATTACCTGCTTGGCTCTTGCCCACAGTTGATTGGCAGAAGTAAGGTCGTTTGGCATAAAGTCGTTTGGCATAATTGTCGTTTGGCATAATGGCCGTTTGGCATAATGGTCATTTGGCATAATGGCCGTTTGGCATAATGATTGACTTAGAATGTATATCGGCATTTTTGAAGCTTTTACCGCGATCAACATCACCGAACCCAAATTTTTGGTAGGTTCTAAACAAGTATGGTGTTCTTTCAGAGATTTTCCAAGCTATGAATGTCAAACATTGTTGTGACATTAGAGAGCATTACTAAATAAAACTCGTGACGGGTTTAGTGGAAGATCTTTTCGGAATAATAATTTTCTCTACATCCCAAAACAGTATCTCTGAGATTGTTGCGATATACATATTTGAAAATAGAAGATTGCCAAAGAAAGTTCGCAGTTATTAATGAAGGAAACGCTCATAGAATATTTCGCTGCAGATCAAGCTCTGTCCCAGTTTGAATGTAACACTTAATGAAAATTACTTGATAAAAGAAGCTAAAATTTGTTTGCAAGATATTGAAAGCTTCAATCCAAAGATCTACTACTGCAGCGTAATGCAAAAATAGCCTATATACGAGAGCAGAATTTTTCGTTTAAAATGTTTAAGGTTCTAACGCAAAAAGCATCTTTCCACAGCATAACTAAAATTAACAACAAATTTAAAAAAAGAATATTTGTGTCAAAACCTCTCAACGAGTCAATATAAATTTCAATTTCGAAAGTGTACATCAAAAACAGCATCTATTATAGAAAGAAGGGAAAATTTGTGATTGAGATAATATTTTTTCCAGCCTATCTCAAAAGGAGATCATGCGTTTAAAAAAAAAAGTTGAATATTGGCAGGTTCTCAAGTAATTATTATTTTAACAGCACGTCTTACAAGAATTGATAAAATAGTAAAATATAGAAATGGTTAACATTTAGCTGTACTAAATAATAAAATTTAAAACAATATAAATATAAAGAACAGCCTATTTTTAAGAGAAGGAAAAAATATTATTAAACCAATAGAAGATTGGACGCCAAAAGACTTCAACAATTGCGTTTGGAATTCCTCGAATGTCGTTTCTCCGAATGTCGATTCCGCGAATGCCAGCTCATCGAATGACCTTTTTCACCGAATGCCATTTCCCGAACGACTGGTGTCCCCGAAAAATGGTACATTTTAAATAAGTGCTATAATAGTATTCAGTGGCTAGAAAGTGAACGAGAAACAACGATAAGCAATCAAAAGAAGGAGGTATTCTTTCATTCTCGGCTATACACATGTTGGCAAAAATGCTGAGGACGGTAAAACACGAAAGAACCGCCAATTAAATAATGAAGTGTGCATATGAGATGGTCAGTTTGTTCACCACCCTAAAAAGTATAAAGTTACGATCAGGGACGAAAAAATCGTGCTCACTATACTCAATTTACTGAGATTTATGCCACCATCAAAGTAACCGCACCACCACCAATATGATTGTACCAATGAAGATGGCACACAACTAGATGAAGAAAACAAACAACGATGCCCGTATGTCATTGGTGTTTTTGATTATCAGAACCAGAAGAGTGTTAGTTTTAGAAAATTTATTATCAATGAGGTTCATATTAATTAAAATATATGTTGCAATATGGGTAATGAACGATCCTATGCAAGGAATCGATGATATTGACGCGTCTTTAGTGTGCTTTGTGCAAAAACTTCCCGAAGCGGAATGTAAAAAAGTCAAGTTAGTTTGAATGAAAATCATTTTTGGTTTCCGATTATCACAAAGCGGTTAAGTATCAGCAGGTTAAAAGGAAACTGACAATCCTGCGCAAGCGCTTTGCCAATCTTTGTTGTGTTGTCAAGGTGTGGATAAAAACAAATAAAAATCAACGAAGATTCTTTCCAGCAAGCGTCAATATAGGCGAGGGTAGATTGAGTATTTTCGTCCCTGGTTACAATTATGAGTGCTTAAACTTTTCGGGGAAATGGGCTAATCGGGGAAGCGGGCTATTCGGGGAACTGGCATTCGGGGAACTGGCGTTCGGGAAAACGACATTCGGGGAACCAACATTCGGGGAAAAGTAGTACAACCCATCGAAGTAACTGCAGAAATCGATTTCTCTTTTCGCTGATAACTTGAGCAGATCAATGTTATCGAATGTATAAAAGAAAGAGAAATTTATTTTAATTTTAAATCAACAGTATTATACCCATAATTATGGTTACATCATATTTAGAAAACAAAACATAGACCGTTTGAAAGAAGGGTAAATTTGTGCTAAATATATCAAAATCTTCAGTGCAAAAATTTATTCCAATATCGAAACTCAAAAGAAGAATTAATATTTAAATGAAGTGTAATTTCTGGATAAATAACAAAATACTATTGGCAATAATTTTCGTAATATGTTTTAGTTTATTCAAGAGCATATGATTGTTGAATAGAGTGTCGTTTTGTGTCAATTGACTCCAAAACAAGCCTGATGTCATCAGAAAGATTCGATAGCAACGTCATCTTAAGAAATTCTTGGTTTCAGACTCATTATGCCAAACGACTATTATGCCAAACGACCATTATTTATTTTTATTTATTTATTTATTGACTCTTCGTAACGTAAGGCATTGCCTTTTAAATTGTTACAATGTGAAAAAGTAATAGGTTTTACAATAATTCTTACGTAACTTAACTACTAATGTTCTCTTTACAAAAATCACTACACATCTACTGAAAATATGATATTATCTCACTTCGAAAACGAGTGGTCGATTCACAAGATTTAATATTATTCGGAAGATTGTTATAGTTCACGATGCCCCCTACAAAGAATGACTGGCCGTAATAGAAGGAACTTTGTCGTGGTACATAAAAACTTCTTGTACGTATGCCTCTAAGAGGTGATTGTTCGCAACTATAGCTGCGAAAATGAACCGGGTCTGTGAATTCAACCCTGTATCCCGACGCTCATTTCCCACCCGTCTTATGCATGTATTCGCAATGTCTAAACCATAGAGGTCCTCAAGCAAACTGCCACGAACACCAACGCACAATCAATCTTACACAAGTCGATTTCCTCAGAATGAAAATGTATCGATGTCTGTTTGACGTCATTGAGCTTTCGGTCAACGGCAGGCCAACAAGGAACTGGTTGTTTTTCAGCAATTCTGTTTATATTTGGATTCTCACAGCAAACAAAAGCAATGTTGTGACAGTTCTCACAGCAAACAAAGAAAATTTTGTCAACATTGCACTACTACGCTGGCAACTGGATTGGTCTATGTGCAAGTGTGAAGGTGTGTGTGTGCATCGACCATCCTCACCGGTCAACCGACCGGCGATGCGTGTTGCGACAGCGAAGCTTCCAGAATATCCTCGCCGAGTCGGAGCGATCATCGTCATCATCATCGTCGCCGCAACAGCGGCAGCGTACCACACCACAGAAGAGAAAGAACATTCTAGACTTGTTCAAATTTGCTATAAATACCGATGTGTTTCCCAATCCAATTTAGTTACAGTCCACATTTTGAATAGTTAACATCGCGAATAAATCGAAGTTAAGTAGTTTACTCGTGACTTTCCTTCTCCAGCCGAACCAAACGGTCTTTTTCAAGACCAAAGAGTTGTTTGGAATAATTCTTCCGTGGTTGAGCTATCACCCATCGAGGCCACCTTCAACCGAAGGTTCCGCCATTCCCTCCAATGGTCTAGGACAGACCAGTGATAGTTTAGAAAATAGGAAGTTAGGAGCTTTAGTTTTAATTATTTTGAAAAACGTCACACACGACCTCAATTTATAAAAATTTACAAATGGACAACCAATCATTGACGTATGAAGATGCGAAACATGTGAAAATGTCGATAAATTATAAACATACCTTACGCACGCATTAAAGGCGACTCGTAGTCTATTGAGAGAGCTAATTGACGCATGTGAATAAATGAAGTCGCCATATATAAAGTAAGGGAGCAAAAATGTCTTAAACAGATGTTTTTTGTTGGAATATCTAGGTGTCTAGTAGTAAAGTTCAAGCGTTTGAGGGAACTGTATATTTTAGAGCACTGCGAATTTATATGTCCATCCCACTCAAGCGAATTTTTAAATACAACTCCTAAGTTACTAGCCTTGCTCACAAACTCAACTTCAATCCCATCGATATTCAAAGAAGGAGGATTTGGAGGAGATTTCAATTTGTGCAAGAGCATGGCTTTCGTTTTAGATGGATTGATTGGCAGTGATTTTTTTCGTGACCACTGTACGATCTTATACAAGTCGTGGTTGATCTTTGGCCATATTACGAATATCAATAGTTCCGTTGGAACATAGATAAACTTGAACATCATCTGCAAATAGGTGGACCGAGCAAAAATCGAGAACAGAAGGCAAGTCATTTATAAATAAAGAGAACAGAAGCGGTCCAAGAACTGACCCTTGGGGAACACCAGATATTATAGCATAGCATAGACTGACTGTACATGTCAATGGTTGCTACTCCGTGATTGATCGGAACTGGTAAGAATTGCACTACGATCCAAATGAATAAGGGATGGCAGTTTCCGCTTACTCTCGAAGTGCAATTTTAGCAGATCTAATATTATTGATCAATCTTCGCTCTCAATTGATCGCTCCGACTCGGCGAGGATATTCTGGAAGCTTCGCTGTCGCAACACGCATCGCCGGCCAAGTCCTTACAGTCTGTTGGGATGGGGAAGGAATGTTAGGGTATAATGATTGTTGCTTCTAGAGACCGAGAATACCTCTGCATCTCCACAATCACCACGGGAAGGGTGTTTATTAGTGAGGGAGAAAAAGATCTGGGAGTCACCTCTGGTCGGTGATGCGATGCATGGATAAGGGGGAAATATACGACTTGTAAGTAAAGCTAGTTTTGTATTTTTGTCTCGAGAAGCTTTTGGAAAATATACGTCAATATCTATAATGTCGAACAATTCAAAAGACGTTTTTATTAATGACGAAAACTGAAAATTACATGTATATATTTTAACTTATATGAAACAGGACTAATGCCGACACTTGTAGTGACGAACTATACATAGTTTGTTTGAAAATTACATATGAGTATTACTGTGCATTTTGTCTCGATATGGTAGAAGTTTTAGAAAATACGTCAACATTCACAATGTCGAACAATTCAAAAGATAATTTTTAATAATGTCAAAAAGAGAAAAATATATGTATATTCCAATTGTATAACAAAAAAGCATAATGCCGACACCTATAGTGACAACCATACAAAGTTTGTTTTAATATTACATAAAAGTTACGCTTTCAAGAAAATATGTGTTATCATAAGCATGAAACGAACTCACCAGTTGGTAATCCTTTCTCGACTGAACACAAAACTGACACTGACAGCAAAACTTCTTGGCGTCCCGAAAATAAACCGTCTTGCTTGGGCCTTCCCAAATACGTACCCAGCAAGACGCTCCAAAACAGGGGAAAAAAAAAATCTCCGGCGACAAAAACACGCGCGAAACCGTCAGCAAAATCTATCGGACGACGCAAAACCGAACTGTCCTGCTTGGGCTTCACGAAGCACTACCCAGCAAGACGCTCCAAAACAGGGGGAAAAAAATTCTCCGGCAACGAAAACGCGCGAATCCGTCAGCAAAATCAATCGGACGACGCAAAACCGAACTGTCCTGCTTGGGCTTCACGAAGCATTCCCTTGGGGAACACCAGATATTATAGGTTTGAAAGGAGATAATATACCATTAGAAAATACAGCTTGAGATCTTTCTGACATATAGTTTCTAATTAGATTAGTTGCTGATACACTAAATCTGAATGTAGTACTTAATTTGTTAACGAGTTTCCTATGTACAACACTATCGAATGCTTTTGCGAAATCAATCAGTAGCAACACAGTAATACCGCTCTTATCTACTGTCTGTGCAATATCGTCGTGAACTCTCATCAGTGCAGTTTCAGTACTATGTACTCTTCAGTACTCTCATCAGTGCAGTTTCAGTATTATGCCAAATGACCATTATGCCAAACGACTTTATGCCAAATGACCTACCACCGAAGTTTTCTCGTTTCATTTTGTATGGAGAAAGGCATTTAACTTCAAATTTCAAGTTAAATGAAAGCATTTATCGAAAAACTATTTGGTAGGCATGATAGTCATTATCATTACGTACAACCGGTACCAAATATTTTTTTCGAAAATAGTTCCATATTTTGATTAATAATTCGTTCGATGCATGTCGCCATACACATATTTTTCGCGTTACCTTTTAGCGTTTTTTCGTTCATAGACACTAGCGCAAGTGCGTTACTATGTGGCGAGTAGCGAATCAGGGCATGTATGTAACCAATTGATTGAAAAGCCTCAATAGATATCTCGTATATTTCTGGGTGCTGCGAACTGAGCCCCTTTATATTTTCAAGTAAATCTTGAAACATGTTTCTTGTGAAGAAGTGGGATTGTCGTATTAGTGTCTCAAACGACGTTTTAAATTCTCTGTTTATTGAATTTCGCTCTCCGATCTCTCTCTGGAGAGCTTGAATACGTTCTAGCTCGCATGAATTCGCAAAGTGTGTTCATAAATATCCTGAAATTGGCTAATACGCGGTCAGCGAGAAGTGCGTGGATCTATTCCATTTTTTATGTGATTGTGCCTATGGATTACAATGCGGTGTTCGTTCGACTGTTGTCGAAGGAACACACTATCCCCTTAATCAACAAGGTGGGCTAATATGATGTATAAACTCGTATCGATCGCAACGATTATGATGGCGTCAGCATCTCGAATTCTTTCACTTTATTCATTGCTCACTCTGTTTGTTTAACATACGCAGATTTCATATATCGAATTCGTTTTTGAACCCAGGTTGGAACTGGCGCAACCCGTCTGAATCACAGTTTCAACCCCAACCCGATCAGGTTCGACCGAACTACAATTTGCTTGACGTTTGTTTGTTTATGTGTTGATCACCGACCCAGTTCCTAAAAACGAAAAACGACAATAGATAAAGCTCCTGATGTGAAAGATTATATATTTAAACAAAACTTAATTTTATCTCTGAGTTAAAACCTTCTCATGAGATTACAATACATTCTCAAAAGAAACCTAACCACAATCTCCAATGTTTGGCTCCGGCAATCAGGCTCCAGCTTGACAAGCATATTTAGTCTGTTCGCAAGTACCCAGGTATATCTGAAAGATTTCGAACGGAACACCTTCCTGTAAATAGAGACAAAAAATCGGTTTTAGGTGGAAAGAAGTTTGAAAGAATTTTTTTAAAAAAGTAATTGCTTTCGTTATGAATTCCTTACAAAATCTTGAAGACGTTTGTTAAAAAGATGCTTCTGGAAATACTGTAGATGAGTTCTCAGAAGGATTTCTGGCAAGATTTCCTAAAGACTACAATGAATAAACTGCAGGTAGAAAATATAAAGCAATTCTTAAATAAATTTCTTGGATATTTATGTACTCCAAGCATCTATTTTAACAGAACAGGCAATTCTGCAAATTAAAAAGACCCTGAAAAATTCTTTTAAAACTTTAATACATTAATGTTCTTTTTTTTTTTTTTTTAAAGGATAATATTACTTATTCTTAAAAAAATCTCTAGAACAATTTTTGATTTTTATTCAATTACTGAATAGACCTTTGCGTAAATCTCTGGAAAAATTTCCAAAGAAATTTCTAAATTATTCGTTTAAAAACAGAGAAAACCACTGCAGCAAATTCAGATGGAATTCTGAAAAAAACATTGCTAGAATCGGTACAGCTTAACATTCCTGCAATGTAATATCTATAATAACTAGACATATAGACATATTAAACACTTTTGTAAAAGTGAAAAGTAAAAATTGAAACAATAAAAAATAATGTTAAAAAAAAGTCTTTTCAATTTAAAACGTACATTTTATTAACAGTTTAATATGTTGTGTGAAATCACCCATTGAAATAATTCAATTGAAATAAATTCTTAAACAACTAACTGCAACCATATTTATCTCAGCAAATATAATCGTTCGCTTCAATGTGATTTCATACACATAAAATCATTCGCATTGAACATTTGTCACGCAACTCATAAAAAAAACAGCGAAGCTCAAAAGATACATTTCTAGTAACTTACCGTAGCAGATTCAGGAAACTTCACTAGAAAAGACGCAGTACCACTATCATAGAGTAGCACAAACCAACCATCATATACCGCACAGTGGTTCAATTTAAAACAAAAACTGAAGAAAATACAATATTTGAAACATGCACTAAAAGGGCCGAACACTAATAGTCCTTAAAATTCAGATGAAATGCGGAACCATTTTTATCCGTTAAGATTCGGTTTAGGTTTTTTTTCTGATTATAATACCATATGTGAAAGCTTTCATTTGAAGTATTTAAAGTACATATAGAATTTCTCGTATATTTTCCAAAAATTTTTCTCTTAGGCTGCTAAGAGAAAAGATTTTTGAAAAATATACGGGGAAATTCTATATGTACTTTAAATACTTCAAATGAAAGCTTTCAATTCGTATTATATCAGAAAAATATCACATTAATTTCTCATGAAAGTAGTCAGACTATAAGGGATATCAATTTTTTCAGTGGCTTAATTTCCGGGTAGGGATCGCGTGATATGACGTTTACCTTACATCCATTTCAAAAGGTTTCTGTCATGTGACATGGTCATGCATGCAATGGATTGAATCGGTGGAGGCCCGGCGCATACACGAACTGTCCATAGATTACATGTTCAAAGGGTTTTCAAGATAGCTGGTTTGAAACGTCTTATGAAAAGGCCTATGTAAGATGACCCAAGCCAAACGTCTAAAAGGAAGCCTGATTGCGGCAGCCGTAAGCGGTCGTAAAATCTGGATTACGGCTACAAGTACAACTCAATGATTTCTCAATTCTTTCCATATTCGAACCCACTATTCACCACCGGAGTGAGTCGATGCTCGTTTGATGTTGCATATAAATGAATGCTCAGTGATGTGCAAAGTTTTTCACAGCACTTTTGCTTCTTCTTCTACTCCGTTTGAAATTTCCTGTCCCTGTATCAAGATAAGGGAAATACCTTCACACCGAGCTACTCTCCGATAGAATAAAAGGGATTCACTTTCCAAACTGGCAACTCATAGATCAGCTTTCTGAGCACATCTTTCGAGGAGTTTGGAGTTGCCTTCTGGGAGCGCGTGACGGAAGAGTGGATACGTTTACGTGATGGAATACTTTTCATGGGGATGCTCCTGCTGCTGGTTCGTGTTTGCATTTGGATTGTATTTGCATTAAGGATTCATGCACTGGCACAGGTTGGCGAGATCACGAGCGCATTCAACGAACGATTGCACGCGTACGATATCGATTACACCCCAAACAGAAAAAAATCACAGTTTTCCAACATGACTTCTGTAACCGTCATGCGGAGAGGTTGCGCATTTTGCGCAATGATGCACTCGGTTGAACTGGAAAAGTTGATACTTTGCATAAGAATGCATTCTTAATGGAGCTTCAACGAGCAATTGATTCATATATGCATGCGATATGATTGCTGTGAAGAAGAGCTCTGTTGCAGGCGTTTGGCTTCAATTCCCGGTACGTTCTGAAAATTTTATTGACTTCCTGAACATCATCGTTGTTCTTTATTTAAAAAAAAAGTTAGAGCTGAGGATGCATCAGAATTAGCAAAGAATATTATTTAAGGAGCTGTTCGATGGTAATAACACAAACTAACGAGAAAAAGAGGGGAAAAGTGGTAAACACTCCATAAGGACTTCACACCAAAACTTGCTGAAATACCGTCCTTTTACTCCCAGCAAAAAAAGTTAAGAAAAAATTGTGTTCAAAATTGGTTTAGATTGAAAAAAGTAGGAAAAAGTAGAAGAAAAAGGTAAGCATTAAAACCTTCTTGGGAAATATCATATTAAATAGCTACTAATACATGCACCCAGTTTCATTCAATAAAAGAAAACGTACCGTCTACGAGATCTGCACTTTTGAGCTGGATATGCTCAGAATCAAGACATTTCCAACCCTGGATACTGTGGGGCAGATTGTTTGTTTCGCTTTCTTTCAAGTTAGATGCCATTCAGAAGCCCTCATCATTAGGGGCACATTTCTACAACCGTCATCCGTCCTACCGTCAATGGCGAATGGGAAAACTCCTGGCCTGACGCGTTTTCCTTTTACAATGTAAACTCATTTGAAAAATAAAGCGTGCCACAAGCTTTCATTTGTGCTTTGTGCAAGTGGGAAATGGAAATGGAACACTCACGGTGTGCGCTGCAATACAATTTATAGGTTTTGTTCACTTTTTCCTAGCTTTGGCTCACTTACAAAAGGAGGAAATGCGATGGTTTCGTTTCCATTTTCATACGCCCTAAAATGCACCAGCTTATGGAGCGGCTGAATGTATGTAAGGGAAGACGGGGTAATATGCGTTTTTATGGAGACTCAACGGGGTCTAAAATGTTGAATGAAATCTTGTTTTTATTTAAGATATGAAATAACGTGTTCTTTAAAATACATTGGTAATTTGCCCGCTCAAATAACTCATAATTAAATATTAATGTTATAAAATGCGTCTAGGGTTGTTCCTTTCTGACATTATGGATGGATGGACGGAAAACATAGTTTATTCAAATCTGAAATAAATCTAGGAGCATGGCATTAACTATAGAAAAAATATTCTTGGACGTGTATTTTTGAAAAGGAATTAAAAAACAAAACAGCGGTATAACGCATTACCCGTACGACTTACAAACAGATTCAAATTGATACAGATAGGAGCCTTCTTTGGCCGAGTGGTTAGAGTCCGCGGCTACAAAGCAAAACCATGCTGAAGGTGTCTGGGTTCAATTCCCGGTCGGTCCAGATCTTTTCGTAATGGTAATTTTCCTTGACTTCCCTGGCCATAGAGTATCAACGTACCTGGCACACGATTACGAATGCGAAAATGGCAAGTTTGACAAATAAAGCTCTCAGTGAATAAATGTGGAAGTGCTCTTAGAACACTACGCTGAGTAGCCGGCTCTGTTCCAGGAGGGACGTTAATGCCAAGAGGAAGAAGAAGAGAAGAGGCATATGGAACAAATGAATTTCAATCAAATACCTTTTATCTTGGAGATATAACGATGGCGCGTTACACCCCGGCGGCACATTTTACACCTAGTTCCCCTATGTGTATCCCACTTTGTGTACGGGTGCTGTCTCTCGCTCGCTCACTAGATGAGGATAAACGCAATTAAATAGTCTCCAGCGTGGAGTCAAGCTCCAGTACATTTTATAAAGTGCTTCAAAAGGTCGTAAAAGTTGCTTCAAGTCAAAGTAAATTTAATTACGTTTATATTTGCAAAAAAAAACCCTGGAGATGCGGGACTTTTCATCGGTTGATGTTTGGAGTTAATGAGCCATTCTTGGAGTCGACTACTACTGAATATAGTTGTACTTTGTAAAATGGAATTAATTTATGCTTGGGTTATTACCGAATTTTTTCATCAGAATGTTACACAATGAATAAATGCTTCATTCAGGAACAACATTTGTTTACGACGGTTACAATGACATACTTCTGCGATAGGTTGATTGTGCAAACATATAAAATGTACGTATTTTTAGAACACACCTTAAATAAGAAGCAAACAATTGTAGATTATCTTCTTCTTCCTCTTATGCTTCTTCTTCTTATTCTTCTTCTTCTTCTTCTTCTTCTTCTTCTTCTTCTTCTTCTTCTTCTTCTTCTTCTTCTTCTTCTTCTTCTTCTTCTTCTTCTTCTTCTTCTTCTTCTTCTTCTTCTTCTTCTTCTTCTTCTTCTTTGCATTACGTCCTCACTGGGACAAAGCCCGCTTCTCAGAGCTTAGGGTTCTGGCATTAAAATTTTAAATTTAAGTTAAACATACTCATTTTTCCACAATCTCTACTTTATCAGTCTTTTGATAGAACGTCTTATATTTTAAACCGAGCAGGTGTAAGTTTTCTTGCACATAATTTAAGAAACCCTACGGAAGCCTGATAAAGTAGGGAATTGTGATAAAAAAAATGGATTTCAATTCCTAATTTCAGCTCTTTAGACTGTTATCACTTATTATCAGCTCCCTTAATATTATATGAGAAGTCAAGAGACTGGTAAATGGGGACTTTTGGGTAAAATGAGAACGGTACCGATCCGTTTGATCAATTGTAATTCATGCATTCACTTCCGTTGAATTTTATAGCTTATAAAACGACATCTCAATAATTTATAAACA
>NW_018735921.1:0-25591 GCF_002204515.2 Aedes aegypti
GGTGTGCAAAAAAAATGATTTTGACGTTTCTACGCAAATTTCTGGAACAGTCTCTAAGGGAATCAGTTTTGGCGGATTACTTAAAAAATCGTTGATGAATTTCAGAGATTCCAGCAGAATCTGTCAGAAGCCAACAGTGAATAATTTAAACGAGGAGGATCATTGATCGTTAGGATTTACAAAGTTTGAAGAAGCTACTTATTTAGAATAGTACATTGCTCTCCCTGGGCGTGGCCATTCCCAAGTATCACGCGAAACATTTTCCAAAGAGATACTTTTCAAAAATGGTTTCAATCGCGTATCAATAAAAGCATCTGTAACTAACCTGGTTCTAGTTTGGTTGAATATCAATATCAAGGCACATAAAGTTTCATTGCCATTCCAATGGACATGCATTTCACTCCTTGTTTGACTTTCAACATTTTTGAAACGACAAGATTTGCTGCAAATGTCCCTTGCAAATAGCAATGAAGTCAAATTTATCAAGATGTTTTCAGCAACTTTTCAAACAAACTCTTGAAACTTCTCCCAAAATGCCGGTTTTAATGTTATGTTTCAAATTACTTTCATCAAAAGCATCCGGAACTTGCATTCAATTTTCGTTCCCATACAACTCAAGAAGATTCATCCCAGATGCGAGAAAGATTTGTTTCAATTCAGTTGCAATATGGTTGAGTTGCACCTTACGTATCATCTAACAACGATTGAAAGATTGAAAATCAAATACCAAGACCAAGACTCAAGCACTTGGAGGCTCGGAGACTCGAAGACTGCCAGATTGCAACACTGTAAGACTCAAAAACGTTAAGGTTTGAGAACTTGAAGATTCGAAACTCAAGACTTGAAACTCGATGTACAAAGAGATTCAGAGAATAGAAAACTAGATGTCTCGAAGATTCGAAGTTTCTAAGACTTGAAGACTCGAAGTTTCTAAGACTTGAAGACTCGAAGATTCTAAGACATGACGACTCAAAAACTCGAATACAGTAATGTCCCGATTTTGTCAGCCCCATGCTGCATTTAGGGTTGACAAAATCGGGAAAGAGCTAAAATCGGGATCAGGCATTGCAGGATTCGCTTTCATTTGAGTATGAGCACGATCAAAGCAAGCCAAGAAAAACATCCCATCTGTTTGCGGTTTACGATCGTCATTGTATCGCAAGGTGTAACAAGTCTGATAAATGGAAGCAGCGAGCGAGAGCCCCAAAGAGAGAGCGATGATCAAATACATTTTTCTTCGCATATTTACGTTGGAGATAGGTGTTTTTCTTTACTGGCACGATAAACAATCCACGAACTTCCAATAGAAATAGTGTCCCCAGGCTGGATCATGTTTCGAGGGTTTTATCATGCACTACTATCCCCCCCAATCTGATCAAAGTTGTAGCAGTATACGATAAACAGTCTCTCATAATGTGCAGCATGTTATGATAGTTACAGAGAGCGATACGTGAGAGATTCTCTCAATTTTCTCAGGATTCAATCCCTGATCGGGATACAATTTTTCGACTGGTTTTCAAGTTTTGTTTGAACGTAAGGACTTAGTTTTATGATTTTGTTAATACAAACATTGTTTTTTTTTACTTTCATTTTCTATGTACCGTATTCCACGGTAACATTAATAAGTTCCTTGGATAATTATTAAGATGATTTTTAGATGATTGTATAGACGTGGCCAAGGTCATAATTGATTTTATGCACCCAATGTTGCCAGTAAAGGCGTGTTTTGTCTAATTAAAATAATTATAAATTTTAGGCTGACAAAATCGGGAAAAAAAGATATTTAAATTGGGGGTAGACAAAATCGGGTCAAAAAGGGTGCTAAAATCGGGGTAGATAAAATCGGGAGTAGACAAAATCGGGTCATTACTGTAATCAATCATTCTAAAATTTAATGTCTCCAAATAGCTTTTATGAAAAATGGTCCGATTATTAAGAAAAAAGCCAAGGATCTCGCTGAGGATCTAAAAAGTTCTTCGAACGATTCCAAAAGACATCCGGAAGGGCTCCGCGAATATCCCTGCACAAATCCATGGAAAAGTTCCAGGGAAAATTCATCAATGTGAGTCCTATAGAGACTCCTGAAGGTAGTTGCATAAGAAGTTCATGATAAATTTCTGGAGAATTCAATGAAGGAGTTTATTAACGAGCCCATTTAGAGAACGGTTTAGACATAAGTAAGTAATTGCTTAAGAACCAAGAGGAATACTCATAAAACATCTTGTAGAGATCCCTACAGAAATTGTTAGAGAAGTGGTAAAAGGCTCCCTGAACAATCTTTGGATTCGTAGATTTTTTGGAGGGATCACATGTGGGGTTCGCGAAGGAATTGCTAAAGCATTCTTAAGCAATTTTGAAGGAATCCGTAGAGCATGTCTAGCATTGTTTTCTTCCAGAATTTGTGAGTGTGGTTAACTTCTAGCGAAATTTCCTGAAGGAGAAAATGAAGGTTGGTCGGTATTTATCAGAGAGAAATTCATAATATAATCTTTGAGATATCCTAGGAGGCAGTCTAAGGAAACTCCGTGCAGTAAACCTTGGAGCAATCAATTAAAGTGAAATTCATGGAATAAAGGGGTATTCCAGGGAAATCCTGACAAAAACTCATGGAAGAATTTCTAAGGTAAGCTTCGAAAGGGTCTGTAGAAGAATAGTATCAGGAATTCATTGAGAAACCCCTTCAGATATATTTGTTAAATTTCATGGATAACACTAGAAATATCTTCAGAAGAATTCCTGAAGTAATCCCAAATCTGTTCAATTCGCGAAGTTCCTTCAACAATTTGTTCCTTATGCGAAGTACAAATGATTTATTTTTTCTAATGAGTCACTGAATCGATCAAACGAGGGCAAACTACGATTTACCCATCTCTATTAGGAGTCTGCGAGACGAAGTCCTGCGAAACATTCGTTCTTGTGCAGATTAGCTTCTGTTATACACCGTCTTTTCCTTTCTAGAATCTAGTCAATACACTTCTTAGGGGTACACTAAACAAGGATGAGTCAACTCAACCATGTATCCATTGAAATATTCCTGATGAAATTCTTCGAGGAAGCTCTGCAGAACTTAAGGAGGAATCGTTAGATGAATTTCAGAAGAAACCCCTGGAAGCAAAGGCGTCAGCTCATGAAAACATTGAGTGGCCCAAAGTTTAGTCAAGATCAAATTTTTATTACTAACTAATGCTCCGGAAAGCTTCGTCTTGCCATCAAGTAGGACTGTTTGGAAAACTTCGTGTTATCTCCCATACAAAGTAACACACAGTATTCTTGCGTTTTTTTTATTATTGCGATGAAATCCTGGATTTTTTTTTTTCTGGCACGAACACGTCGGAGTTCTGAACGAATGCAATAGTATAGGAATTATTCAAATCCGTTGATTTGTCCTCAAGCTAACTCGTGACATACGAACACCAGTCCATTTTTATTTATATAGATTTTTAGAGGAATTAATCCTAAATTAGTCGTCGGGTTAATATATTGTTTTTCAATACCAATTAGAGAATATTTTTTTATCTTTTCGGCACGTTCATGCGAATTTAAAAAAAAAAATTGATGTGGGTGCTTTTTATTTTTTTGTGCAAAATAGCACTATACTGCCCAGACAACCAGAAATGTACATATAACGAAATCACCTTTTGCGTTATGCGATGCTTATATGTGCAAAGTTTCACGTATAAGATGCTGCGAACAGGCCTTATGCGTACAAAAGTGGAGGCGATATACGTACATATATTATATGATGAAAAATAGCATATATCGCGAGTACGCAGATTTGATTGCGAACTAATCTGTACTCTTATACGACTTGATTTATCATAACAAAAAATATTTGAAAGCTGCTACGGATTGATCCGACTTACTTTGTTCATGTATACGGGGACGAAACGAATTGTACACATAAACTCATAAAATAGCATTTAATGCGAGTAAACTCATCGATCAAACGATTTAACCCACCATGTAGTGCGGGTGTGATGCAACGTGTATAAATAAACGACTTTTCACGTAAACCGTTATACGACTGCTGGTTGTCTGGGTGATGAAATTATTGAGGGGGACAAAAAT
Source organism: Aedes aegypti (assembly GCF_002204515.2). Classification (NCBI taxonomy): domain Eukaryota; kingdom Metazoa; phylum Arthropoda; class Insecta; order Diptera; family Culicidae; genus Aedes; species Aedes aegypti. The sequence goes on from NW_018735921.1 coordinate 4,069, forward strand.
GCTTCGACCCCTTAAAGTTGACGCCTATGTCTGGGAAAATTTCACAGGGCTCGATTTGTTGTTCTTGGAGTGATTCCTTGAAATTATTTTTGAAACATTAGAAGGAATCATTGGAACAATTTCAAAAGAAACCTTCTAAAGAATTCCTATCTAATTCTCCGTGTGATTCCCACACAGAAATATCTGTGAAAAAAACAAAGAATATCGTTCACGAAATTCGTAAACGAACGAAAAAATCAGAATGATTATGTAGTTAAATAAATTAACCTCTGAGGTGCTTTCGGAGAAAGTCTCAAACCAGAATGATTAATTGTAAAAATCACAGGTTCAAATCCTACAAGAATTATTCAAAACGTTTGATAATCTTTCAGGTACATAATATTTATTTATTTATTGTATATGGTCTTCGATAAAATCGTACAGACTAACCTAATCTAATATCTTAACCTAGCTTTGAAGGACTGCTTTGTCAAATTGAAGTCAAAGTTCTCACTTACAGTGTTAAAAGCCCTAATGCATGAACTAAGTGGACTGTTGAACCCGTAGTTTGTTCTATGCCCAGGAATTATAATAAATGCGTGATTCTTAACGGCCGCTGAGGTACATTGAATGAAATCTGCTGCAATACTTCAGCACAGTCAATGTTTTGGCATAGGATGTCGAATATTGTCAACTGTTGCAACTTCTTCCTTCTTTCCGAGAGTAGCTCTAAATTTATAAGGCGACAGCGTGCTTGGTAATGTGGAAGATGCAAAGGATCATTCCAAGGAAGATTTCTAAGCACAAAACGAAATAAACTGTTTTTGTACACGTTCTATGCGAATAACCTCCGATGCGTAATATGGCGACCCAAACAGGGGATGCGTACTCCAGGATGCTTCGCACCAGGGCACAATATAGTGATTTTAGTGCATATATATCTGTTAGTTGTGGCAGCATTACGTCGGACGAAGCCGAGTACGGAAAAAGCCTTGGCAGTCATTGTGGCAACATGCTCATTAAAGCGGAGTTTGTTATCTATAGTCACACCGAGGTCCACTATAGATTCAACTCGTTCTAACTGAACGGAGTTGACACGGTAGTTATGCACAATAGGATTTCTGCATCGACTAAAAGAGATCGATTTGCATTTTTTAATGTTGATACGCATGCCATTCTCATTACTCCACCGCAAAAGCTCATCGATGTCGTTCTGGAGAACGTTGCAATCAAGAGCCGACGCGATCACTCTGAATATTTTTAGATCATCAGCAAAAAGTAACTTCCCGGAGGAAATTCGAGAACAGAGATCGTTTACGAACATTACGAAGATGAGAGGACCCAACACACTGCCTTGTGGTACTCCAGACGGTATTTCGAATTCATCGGAGCGTGCTGAGTTAACCCGGACAAATGCTTTTCGCTCAGACAAGTATGAAAAAATCCCAGTCCATAATCCAATCCGGTAGTCCTATGTGCTTCAGCTTTTCTACTGCATACGCATGCGGAACGGTGTCGAACGCTTTTGAAAAGTCAATATATATAGAATCGACTTGATTTCGATGCTCAATCTCTCGGAACAGTACGGTCGTGTAACATAGCAAGTTAGAGGTTGTCGAACGATGTGGAACGAAACCATGTTGGTAATCGGAGACGAGCGGTTTCACAGCGTTAAGCAAAACTTCGTGCACTAGCGTCTCAAAGACTTTGGCTATACAACAGAGAATTGATACACCCCGATAGTTCTCCACGTGGTTTAAGCTGCCTGATTTGTGCACGGGGATCATGCAAGCAGTTTTCCACAAACTTGGGAATGTTATTTCCTCCAAGGAACGGTTGAAGAGCAGCGTAAGAGGTGTGACCAAAGATATGGCGCAGTTTTTCACAAAGGCGGGTGGCAACCCATCAACTCCAGCTCCCTTCGAAGCATCGATCTTCGCTAGTGCTCTAAGTATATCATCGTTGGTAAAGTTGAGACGTTGGAGGTGCACGTTGTGGGACGGCACATTTCTGAAGCATCCAGGATGTGGTTGAGGGGACGTTGAGCTGTAAACACTTTTGAAAAAACTGGAGAAAAGATTTGGCTTCTAGAAGAAGTCATATGGAAAACCTAAGAGTAATTCCTGGAGAAATTACAGTCAACCCAGCATGAGTCGATATTGAAGGGACAAACGACTCATGGAAATATCGAGTAATGGAACAGCAATACTATGGAAGGCTGTTTGAGGGTATGGTTCCATGAGTCGATTTCGAGTAATGGAAAATCGACTCACGGAGGTTTAACTACAGTCGACTCTCCACATCTCGATGTTCTACATCTCGATATCTCTCCCTATGTCGATAATTGCATAAGTCCCTTCAGTCTGCATATATTTTCACTCTCCATATCTCGATATCCTCCTTATCTCGATATCTCCATATCTCGATGTGTTTCTGTTGATTGTTTGTTCTAAGTTTTCTCTCCGTATGTCGATATGACTAATATCTAAGGTTACTAGACCAAAGTTTTGGGATTCAAAACAAATTAGGAGCGCAAAATGACGTCTGTTTGTGTATTACTTTCTTGGCAACGGAGTGTTTTTTAATCTAGTATTCATCAAAAATTTGTTCTTTGTCTCGATCTCTCCCTATCTCGATGGTCCCTTCGATATCGAGATGTGGAGAGGCAACTGTAATATTTTAAGAGAAAAAGCCATAGAAACTGAGGTATTACCAATTGCTGCTAAAATAAACGAATATTTGTGTATCTAACTAAACTGTCGTTATTGCCGTAGATCCCATGTTCCGAACTCCAGAACGGTTTGGAAGATCCAGAACATCTTCTTCTTCTTATTCTTGGCATTACGTCGTCACTGGGACAGAGCCTGCTTCTCAGCTTAGTGTTCTTATGAGCACTTCCACAGTTATTAACTGAGAGCTTTCTATGCCAAAGTTCCCATTTTCGCATTCGTATATCATGTTGCAGGTACGATGATACTCTATGCCCAGGGAAGTCAAGGAAATTTCCATTACGAAAAGATCCTGGACCGACCGGGAATCGAACCCAAACACCTTCAGCATGGCTTTGCTTTGTAGCCGCGGACTCTAACCACTCGGCTAAGGAAGGCCCCAGAACATCCAACTTGCCATTATCGTAGATCATTCTAGCAACACTGTGCCACAATCTAGTCAAACTGTCTGCCGACCAGCATTCCAACGAACGACAATCACTTGCAAATGCCACCGAGGATCATCAGACATACTTATAAACAACAAATCTCAGCGATCGTAAATAAGTCGCCCTAAGGCAATCCGACACCCCTTGCTGTTATCGTACGGTACAAGTAACACCTCGTCTCGGCTTTTAGCGGCAGAAGTGCTGCAGTGCGTTTCCAACATCTCCACTTTCAGATGATCATCGTCCACCGCACGACGTCGTGAGGCTGCAACGGGATGAAGAAGCGCTTGCCGCCTGCGCGTGATGTATCAATATTGCGACACACAAGTTCTTAAGGCTTGCAGTCATCTCGTCGAGTGCGGTGTGTTCCACATCCCAGCTGATGCTGACGCTGGTGGGAAAGACCTTGAGCGACGGAAACAAGCGAATGGAAAGCTAAGGGTGCAAATTCAAGTCTTGAGCACTTATGAATCCGCTTACGGATTAAGTGGTCGATGAAACCTTGTAAATTAACAAGCGTTTTTAGAACAGTATTCGAGGTACAGTGGAGCACATTCGTTTAGCTGAAGTTCTAAAATTGCCGGATTGCCGAAATATTTTTGGTCGCAGTTATGATAAGACTCATCGAACACGAACAAAATATTTTACAGTAAAACTACTATCCTGTTTTACTTCTGAAAACTTTTTCGAAAAATTTGAATTCTTCTAAACGAATGTCGACCACTGTAATGTACTAAACGCACCGCTCACTATGATGAGGAACTAAGTTGTTCGGTACAAAGTCCAATCGAACCACGTCTAATAGCAAAAGCGATGGATACATCTCGCTAATTTCGGGGAGGTCGATTAAAAAAAAGCCATAAATCAATTTACTGACCGACTCGTTTCGTAAAAGCCCCCCGACGATCAGCGCGGATCGTACTTTGTTTTACGATTTGCCAAAAAACATGTGTTCAAAGTGTGGCGCAATGTTTACGTGAGCCTGCTGCGATTGTAAAATGCAAAGAGAAAAGAGCGCACCGTTACTGGGCTAGTCCCCTCATATTATAGCGGAACTGGTTTTTAGGACTCCCCGGTTTTCGGGGCACTCCGTACAATTCAAAGAAGAGATCAATTACCACCGCCGACAACATAACAATAAGTACAAAAGGGGTAACAGCGGAGGTAATTGCCCTCCCGCGGTGCGCAGATGAATTATTACGTCGAACAAGTCGTCGATTGAATTAACGCGCGCCGCCACTGACTGAGATATCCGAAGGACTCGCACTCGCCGACGTTTTGGAAAGCGGACGGCTCTCCGCGGGTGTTGGTGCTAAATCGATTTTGGGACTTACCTGACTGAGGATGTGCGTGACTTCGTCGTGTTTAAGGCGGGCCAACAGCATCGATGCAACAGCTAGAACATAATCGCCTGCTTGCGTCACCTGTAATTGAAGCGAGAGAGAGAAAATGGAGGTTATTAATGAAGAAAACGGGCGATGTAACATTCCATTACTGTATTTCTGTGCGCATCGCGCACAACGCTAACCCGCCAAATCCGCAGCTAATTATCGCGGTTCATCCATTTTCACCGCCACTAATTGAAACATCAATCGTTCCCTTTTCTTCCGATTGGAACGATTTCCGAACACTGCCCCTAAATAGTTCGCGCGCCACTAATTTGATGGCCATTTAGATGCGCATTATGGCGCACCTCGTAGCAGGCCATGCCAGGCCACGACCGACAAAAAGTGCGTTGCTTGCCCACTTTGACGAGGAAAAGTGCGCTAATCGATGCAACGAAGTAGGCGGCGGCGCTATCGGTACTTGCACTATGGGCGGTTTCCAGATGATCTAATCATATGGCCGAAATTATTTGAGTTTCGTGATACGAAAACCAAATTTTCAAGAAAATAATGAGTTTTGTTATTTTTTTGATTTTTGGCCACCTGATCGTTCATAGTGTACTGTGTGCAATCCACCAAACCATCGCCGCATACCCAAATGGTCAAACCGAAGAAAGTGCGATTTTACGACCCATTCATTGACGAGTGGCCATGTTTACCAACAACCATCCACTACTTGGCACCGACTTCTTTTTCTTCAGACTGCACTGCAGCAAGAAGGTACCGTTGTTTCGTCGACAAGTTTGTCGAAATGCATTAACGACGAACGTGGCGCAAATGAATGCGCGCACAAGTGAGAGTGTAAATTTTCGGGGGGAATTCCAAGCGACGACGGATCCGTAAACGGGTCAAGGGCGTCCGGCTTAAGACTGAGAGAAAGAGATGTGATCAAAACAACAATCATCGGAGAAGCGATTTGCTGCAGTTGATGCACTTTAAAGAGCATATGAAAAATGACTAGGGTTTCGATCTACTTCGTCGCAAGCGCTAATATTCGTCTTATCGAATTCAAAATAGTCCAGTACGACAGATATTCGTTACCTACCATATACATTCCACTTTCACTTGTACACTAAAAAATGCAATAAAACTACTGTAGTTCTATAAATAACTTCAGTTTAATTATCGACTTTGCACTTTTCACCGAAAACCGCATGGACGAAGACGTACCGAGCGAAATCTGATTAGCGATCGACTGAGACACGCCACATTGTACCTTCGTACATCTTCACTGAAGGATTTCTTTCCAATCACATGCCGTAAAGCTTCTATAATTCTCGGAATTTTAATTATATTCCATCAACGACCGCATATAGGGCGAAGAACTATTTGGGCACTTCCATGATTCACTTAGTCATAGAGGGTTTTTCTCGGCCAAATTATCTGAAACTTTGCAAAAACGTTCGGACTGAGAAAAAAAACTTGTGTGCAACAATGTGTGAACAAACATCAAGTAGAAAACGATTCCTCGTAGAGTAAAGGATTGTTTCGTTGCACTGTGAGCAGTCAAGAATTTGTTCGGTCAAAACTAACTGTGCTTATATTTATGGGCTGAATTTTGATGGGGTGACGAATTCCATGACAAATCGATCAGTCACAGAACTCGGCCATCTTAGACTTGCAGTAAATTTTGCACGTCTTTTTGGTATGATACAACAAGAGTTTTCCAAAGAAAAATCGATCATTTTGACTCGAGAATAACTTTTGAAAATGGCCTATAAATTTTTGGCATGCAATTTATTTGAAAAATTCTAACTCCGAAACTGTTGATTTTAGAGAAAAATGTTCCATGAAGAAGTTGTAGTGAACTGTTTGAACTACAAGAAAAAAATACACACTGAAAAAAATATTTCATGTTTTGTAATGAAATATTTTTAAAAAAAATTTTGAATTACACGAAAACCCCATTTTTAAGATTTTTCAAATTTTCACCATAGATTCTATGATAGTCCCAGACGTACAAATTTCATGATGGAGAAATTTGTAATAAAAAGTTTTTCTAAAAACAACTTTTGGTCGATTCAGAATCTTGAAATGATTCTGAACCATAATGATTATGTGAAAAATTTCTCTATAAGTAGACATTTTCAAATTATATCGAGTTTAATGCAAAAAATATTATCTAAATATTAAAATAGGCCATTTTCATTAGTTATTCGCGATTTTCCATTAATAATAATACGTTTTCGAAAATAAAGACCATATTTCTTTCCACTTACTTATTTTCCTTGATGGAGAATCGCGAATAACTAGTGAAAATGGCATATTTTATAATTTAAATAATATTATTTGCATTAAACTCGATATAATTCGAAATTGGCTACTTCTAGAGAAATTATCTATATAAATAAAAATGGAATGGTGTTTGTATGTTACGAAATCGCTTACGAACGGGTGAACGGATTTGAATGATTCTTTCTCAGTGTTGTTCGTCAAGGGTTCTGACGTGTTTGTGTGTATGAAAATCCCAGGATATTCACCGGGAAAGTTAAAAAAACGAGTGCGAACGAAACTGTCATTTTATATGGGACGATCAAAAGCGTTTTTCAACAGCCTACTTGATGGCAAGACAAAGTTTGCCAGGACCACTAGTTCATAATAATTATTGTTCAGAAAAATTTCAAGATTCTTATTGTATCATCAGAACGTATTTATTTTGACAAAAAAACAGAATTTTGACAATCGACCAAAAGTTGTTCTTAGAAAATTTTTATTAAAAATGTCTCCATCATGAAACTTTGTCCCAAACATCTGTTTACTATCAAGATTCTTTGGTGAAAATTAAAAAAAAATCAAAATTAGGTTTTTGTGTAATTTAAAATTTAAGTTTTATTTTGGATTTTTTTTATGAAAATAAATAAAATATGTTTTCAGTTTTTTTTTGTTATAGTCCAAACGGTCCACAACAACTTCTTCATAGAACATTTTTCTCCAAAATGAACAATTTCGGAATTATATTTTTTCAAATAAAATGCATGCAAAATGTATAGGCCATTCCCAAAAGTTATTCTTGTGTCAAAATGACCAATTTTTCTATGGAAAACACTTATTCTACCATACCAAAAACATGTGCAAAATTTAATCCAAATCAAATACTATCAAGTTCGTACTCGATAGTATTTGATTTCGTTTTTCTTCATCTCATTCTGGATGGAATTCGTCGGGTCAATAAATTTAGAGGGAAATCCCCATATTTCGTCATGCTGCAGGAATGGAGGGGGATGCCCGAAGATCTAAATCACCTAGCTAAACATTTTAATATGATGTTGAAGTGTTGTATTTTGACCACTCACTTTATCACAGTGAATCGTCAATTGTGAGACGAATCAAAACTGATTGGGACCGAAATAAAAACCGATACGACGGATATTGGCAACGGAAAGTGTTTATTCATTGCAATATATCCAATTAACGATCAAGGTTTATCAAAAACTTATTTTTCAATGCGAAAGCTGTCTTGGAAAAGAATTTTTTGGCATCGGTTTGTATCAGCATCGAGCACCGCAAAACTAGAACAATTGCAGGTTCTCATTGATCAAAGCTTAATACGATGGAAATTAGCACAAAACGTCCTACTGAAGTCTTCAAATTAAGACACAGAAGAATTAGACGTCTTAAAGTACTGAGTTCTTTTCTTCCAATAATATGAACTCTACCATATTCCGTACCGAAGAATGTCGAATCGAGTTAGGAAGAATGTCGATTTGAAGTGGCACTGGCATTGCAAAGTACTAAAGCGCCAACTGAAATAATGTTTCAAGGAAACGAACGCATTACACCTTCACCTTAATAGAAATTATCATGCATCGTAAAGTATAAAGTCGCTGACCTCAAACTTCAAGTGCTATATATAGCCAAAATTTACCGCAGACTAGTTTCTGATGGAAACATCAAACCTAATCCATTAGATGACCACTAATGATCACTTTTAACGATCATCTCTTGGTGATGGTCTCCCCGGCCACATCAAACGCAAGTTCAAGATATTAATTTCACGGCCATCCCCGGCCGAGCCCCTACCAGGAAATGTCATCAAGTGCCTGCCACGACAGTTCTGCGCTCACAAGACCTTCCGACAGCCACGGGGGAAGTCCCCGTAGTAAAACGTCCGTTAATGGTTCGGCGGCCTTCAACACCGTAGTTGGGAACCACCGCCACGTGCCGCTCTCTTTATGGAGTTGCGTCCCCTTGCTTTCAAAGTCAGATAATGTTGGGGTTCAGCGGTCCCATTAGTCCTAAGACCAACTAACAAGATCATACGTTGATGATTTAGTGGAGTCATGTTTTCATATGATCTTGTACTTCTTCCAATAACTTGCCGTGTTCTGACGAACGTTGCTGAAGACATCATCTTCTAGGTCACAAAGATCAAGAGCTAGAACCTATTAGAATTTATCTAGACTTCAGGAATTCCTCCAGGAGTTACACTTAGACAATCTCTTCGAGGATTCAAGATATTTGTCTGGTAATTTCTCCAGAATTTCCTCCATTTCCTCCGAGGATTCCTTCACGGATACATACAAAGATATCCCCACATATCTCGAGGTTCGTCCAGGAATTATTCCGGATTCCAGGGATTCAAGGAAATCCTTCAGGGATTACTCAAGAGTTTCCTCCATTAATTCTCCCAGAGTTACCAATAGGACAATAGCTACATGACAGATTCCCTAGATATTGCTCCAGGGATTCGTTCTGGGCCTTCAATCTTCCCGGGATTCCTCCAAGTGTTCCTTTTGAAATTCCTCAAGAGATTCTTCCATGAATCCCTGCAGAAATTTCATCTGAAACTATCCTGTCAATTTCTCAATAAGGAAAATTTCTACAAAAATTCACCAGTTTTTTTTTTCTTTTTGAAAATTTCTTAATGGATTCTTCCAGAGATTTCTTCAGAAATTTCTCCATGGATTCCTCCAAGGATTGTTTTAGGGATTTCTCTAGGGATAAAACCAGCAATATCTCAACTGTTATTCTTCTTTAGATATCACCAAGGATTCTCCAGAGATTTCTCCAGAGATGCCTCCAGGCCTCCAGGAGTCCTTCAGTAATTCACTTTGATAATACTTCAAAGATTTCAACAGGAGTTTCTCCAGAGACTAGTGCAGAGATTTCTCCGGCTTTCTTTTCAGGAATTTCTCCAAGGATTGCTCCAGAAAAATCTCTACATGCCTTCCAGATCAATGGATTACAACAGAATCATAGCACAATTATATCAAAATTTGTTACTAATAACAAATTTTGTTTTATTTTTGTTAGAAGAACTTTGAGTTGATGGAGGAAATTATAACACAATTCAAACAAAATCGATTATAATAACAAAAGCTGTTTCAATTAAGAACATAATCATAACATCATTTGTTATCAAAAATCTGTGATCAAAGAAATTAACAAATTTTGTTACAATTCTGTTATAAAAATAACAAAGTTAGTTATAATTTGTTTGATTTGAAACATATTTTGTTTCAATTTTGTTCAGTGTACAAAAAATTGTGTTATAATTTTTGTTATTTTAACTACTAACCAGCCAGAATTATAACATATATTGTTAGAAAAAGATGCGCTATCTGAGTAACAAAAACTGTTACAACTCTGTTGTTATCCACTGGTCGGGTTCCTCTAGAAATTGTTCCAGGGATGAGCTGGTAGAAAATCAGCTGTATATTTTAATGAAATATGCCTTTCGTCTACGCAGTCTTTATTATAAAAAAAACAGTTAAAAGAAGAAGTCTGCGTAGCCGAAAAGCATGTACCTTTGATGTACCAGGGATTTCTTCAGGAATTTCGCCAGAGATTTACTTGAGAATCCCTCCATAGGCTCCTGCAAGCATTTTGCCACGGATTCTTCTAGAAATTCAGCTGGGGATTTCTCTAGGGATTACAATAGATTTTTCTAGAGGTTCATCCAGGGATTGCTCCAGGAATCCCTTGAGGATTTAAAAGAAAAAACTTCTTCTGAAAAGGAGCTAAATTAAGTGGAGGAGGATTTCACTGGGTAAATTCTTGGCGGAATTCCCGGAGGATTTTTTTTTGAAGCAAAGAACGAAACACTAGAAAAAATCAAAAAAAAGTTTCTGGAGGATTTCCAGAAAAAATCGTTACAATAATCCATGTAGCGATTTTCCTGGAGGTATCCCTGAGAGAATTCCTGAAAGAAACTCTTGAGGAATCTCTACATACTTAAATTATTTCACCGACCTCAGTAAAACGTTTCTCCGAGAACCCAACAGCTGAGAATTCGGTAATTTTCAATGCCGAATCTCGGTACTTATTTTACTCAAGTTTCGGCAATTCAAATTTTTCGCCGAGATTCGGTAAACGTTTAGCGAGATCTCGATTAAAATTTTACCGATAATCGTCAAATTATTACCGAGATATCAGCTGTTGGGTTCTCGGCGAATCGGTTAAGTGTGTATAGGAATTGATGAAGTTATTTCTTGTAGAATCCCTAAATAAATTTCTTGTGGGAGCGATCCCTGAAGGAAAACTGAGGAATAATTTGTAGATGAATCTCGAGAGGATTACCTGAGAAATTTCTGGAGAAATCCCAGAAGTAATCACTGGAGAATTCTGAAGTAATGCTTGAAGAAATTGTCGCAGTGGGTGTCCGGCCATTTGGCCGAACGCCGTTTGGCCGAATGCCGTTTGGCCGAACGCCATTTGGCCGAATGCCATTTGGCCGAAAGGGTCATTTGGCCGAAAGGGTCATTTGGCCGAAAGGGTCATTTGGCCGAATCATGAACAAAAAAAATCAAATTGCTACAACGCTGATGTGTAGGATTCATAAGTGTGACCCAATAACTGATAAGATAATTAATTTGTTGATTTTTGTGATGTGACGGGACGTCATGTTTGTCACTAGATAAGAGCTCCAAGAGAATGATAACATCGACCCTTTTATGCAGGACGATGTTGTGAACTTCACGTTAAGACTCTGAGGTGATGATTGATTCGCCACTGGATTACCAATGGTGTAATGAGGTTTCAAGTGTTTGTAATGATTTCATCAAATATTTTTCCTTCTTTTAAACATAGGCTATTCTTTCTAGTTATGCTGATTCCATTACTATCGGCAATGACTGACTTTATATTTTAATTGTGAATTTTTCCTTCTTTAAATCATCGGCAATTCTTTGTTGTTGTACTGGTGAAATAAATTATTATATGCATTGCACTTATTTTAATTTTCATAAGAGATTAATCCTTCTTTTGTTCATAGGCTGTTCTTTCAAGAGGGAAATATATTTCATAATTAATTTATTTAAAGCTTAAAATACGTTCTTTTCAAAACATATTTTTTTTTAGGTCAAGGGTTAACTTACACACTCCGAAAAAAATCATGCGATTTTACGTCTTTTGGATGCACATAAAAGAAGCGAGCCAAATGACGTGAATTTGTGTCTCATTTTAAATACGATGGATGAATCAGACTCAAGAAATGTCAATCATAGCGGCATCGTTTTCATGTCCTTCATCATGTAAAATTACATTTTTCTTTCAATACATCTTTCAGAACCCATTTTACGTCATTTCATCACTTACATAATGTGTCATTCAGTCATAATGTGAATTACGTCCGGAGTGATTTTCATTATTTTTAAGAGTGTAGATGAGATGTAGTTCTCCTCCAAGATTAAAATTACAACTTGGGAACTGAACACTGCACAGTTTCTTGAATATAGCAATAAACGACTCGGTAAACACTTACGTCAAAGAAGTACACTGTTTCTCCGTTGTGAAAAGAAGAAGCCAAGACTTATTGATGTCAGAACTATGACATATATTACATAGTACGATTCGAGGGATCGCAGCAAGCCGATCCAGCAGAAGGACGAATAAGTTTTAAACTGTTTCAGTTACTGTCAATAGATAACTACAAACGCGATGCCAAAACATCTGCTGATGGCTATTACCACTAGCATAGCATTGAACAACTACTTACATTTAGGATGTTCTTCTTTCAGCTCTGACTGTTTCTTCAACTAACACTAAAAAGCTTATGTATATCAATGATGATATTTCCTATTTTTATGAATAAGCTGAATAAGTTCTTTGAAATTCATAATTAATCCATGCTAACTGTAGTTCACTTTTGTTTTCAATTTCGGCCAAACGGCATTCGGCCAAATGGCGTTCGGCCAAATGACCCTTTCGGCCAAATGGCGTTCGGCCAAACGGCATTCGGCCAAATGGCATTCGGCCAAATGACCCAGAACCGTCGCAGTGTAACCTGGCAAAAGCCTTGAAGACATTTCTGCAAAAATCCCTGCAGAGATTTTCCTGGAGGGATCCCTGGGAGTATTTTTGTAGGAATATCAGGAGCAATCGCAAAAAGAATCTTTGTAGGAATCTCTGGAGGAGTCCTTAAAGTAATTTTTGCAATAATTTCTGGAAAAATTACCTGAGGTATCCTTGGAGAAACTCCCGGAGAAATCCCAGTAAAGATTTTACTGGAAAAATCTATGGAGGAATTACTGCAAGCATTCCTGGAATAATCCTTGGAAGAATCCTTAAAGGGACTCCTGGCAAAGTCCTGACCAAATTTCTGAAGGTATCTCGGGAGCCCTATCGGAACCGGTCTAGAAATTCTGGTAGCGAACAGAAGTTCTTCCTTGAGGAATCTCTGCCTTTCAGAGATTTTCCTGGCGGAATCCTTGAAGATGTCTCCGGAAGATTTTCTAGGGGAATCTCTGAAAGAATACCCGAAGAAATCACTAAAAATCCCTGGAAATATCTCCGGGTTATTCCTGAAATTCCTGAAACAGATCCTGGAGAAATCCTTCGGAGAAATTGCTGGAAGAACCCCAGTAAAGGAGGAGTCTATGAAAGAATCACTGGAGACATTCATGCAGGAACTCCTTGCGAACTCTCAAAAAGAGTCTCTGTAGACATTTTCTTGCAGGAATCCTTGGAAGAATCCCTTGTCTAGTCCCTGAGGAATTCCTGGAAGAATTGCTGAAGGTATTCCTGGAGCCCTATCAGCAGGCTTGATAATACTTCTCAACATCATCAGAGTTCGATAACTTACGCTAGAGCAGCGTGCTGCCTTTGCCTCTTTGCAAGGGAGCGAAAAAATGCTAAGCAGAGAGGCAACGACAAATGAGCGAATAAAATGCAGCACTAAACAGAACGGAGTGAAATTCCATTAAAAAAAATAATGCTCTCATACCTGCCCGAGGACTGTCTTGTTCGGGCGGGACACTCAAGAGTTCTTTTAAAGCGTGAGTAAAGGTAAGCATCACAACAAGAAAGAGATTTTTTGCACTCTCACTCGAATCGCTTCAGGATCTGTGTTGAAAATTTTGAGTTCAGTTTTTACTCCTCAAAAAAACGGCAAAATCACCTCATCTTTGAATCGCAGAGGAGTTTCTATCAAGCCTGCCTATCAGAACCGGTCTAAAAAAGGGTTTTTGAGAACGTTTTAATGTCATGGTTATTTTTAATCCTTAATGCATGTGTAACTTTTTCTTAATGCATTAGGAAGGCTTAAAGAATCCTAAAAAAAAAACAATTTTAAATACATTGAACTGGAATTTAAGTTTTATACAGAATAAAATACGATACTGTGGACGCTGATTACAGAAATAAACAAAACATGATAATGAATCCTTTAGCTCGCTTGTTTCGACTTAAGCTGAAAGGCAAACTGTAATTTTGTGGCTTCATAGAAAATGAATTTTCCAACAAGTTACAATTTGTTTAGAAGCTTTGTCTTTAAACTTGCACTTAACGGTATATTTTGTACTGTAGAGCAATGATCTGTGCGAACACATCTGATCACTTTAGTCTAGCCAAAATATGGTCCTTATGAAAGTATGGGTTATTTGCTTTGAAGTCAAAGTCAAAGACGAAACAAAGTCGTTACTTGTAGTTGCTCAAAATTTCATGGCACATGAGGTTAAAGAGCAAATCACGGCTTGAGACGTTGGGATTTGCTTTAATCATCCGCTTCACCTTTCCCTCCGTCTTTTGTTCTCCGGTCCCGGTTTTCTTCCAGCTCCTTTGCCGTGGTCCAACGTCAACCGCTCCTGGAACCGCTACAACACTCTGGAGACGGTTGAATGGTGAATGTTCAACATTTTTCCCAACTGCCGGTGCGACAGGTCAAGAAATTCCAGGTGTTTGGAAAGAATTTGTTCTCTCGACTCGCGTTGGTTCACCCCCATTTTCGTTGAATCGAAAAACACGACTTCGAGTTTGACAGCATGTAAACAATACACATCAATGAGAAAGTGTGCAAAATTGGTTGATTTTTACCCATTGGTAGAAAAGTTTTGGCCTTGTTGAATGTGTCGCAATAATTTCGTGTTCGCCCTTTATGCATTGAAAATTTATATATTTTTGATTCGTGCATTGAAAATTTCAAATTCAGTGATGGTTTTGGACTTAGGTTCCAGTTTGTCGGGGTACGTAAGGTACTCAAACGTCAACGAGTGAACTCGTGCATTGGTCCATACTCTCCATGGCTAACGTGATCCCATACAGGAATCCCAACATTTGAACAATTAAGCCATATATGCAAATCGAAGCCAATCGTATCGTCCACCTTGAAGAACGCCCAACTTGATCTTCGGAGCAATCAGTGTTTCGCCAGCCATAATCAACGCATTCCTATCCAGCGGAATATGCAGCACAGTTCCCTCTCCCACCGTCGCGTCCAAAGGAATGAGGAAAACCACCGTCCAACATACAAATGACCAACTAACGAGCTGTCACCGTCGTTGTCATTAACATGATCATCGGCGGCGATGTCCGCGCTCGCCACCCTCGATACGCGCCGCGCCTACTGCGATCAATAGTTCGTCGCCCGCCCGGATCTGTTCGGGTCGTCGTGATCAAAATTCGCAAACGACGACTTCGCATGGTTGCAACCAAAGCGGGAGGGCAGTGCAAGAGTGAGAGCGAAAGCGAACAAGGAGAACTCCGGCAAAAATCGTGACTATGTTCTCGAGCAGGACTGCCGCCGCCGGGGGACTCATTAGCGGGGGGTCGCTTTGTATTCAAAGTGCGCCCCTCGTCGAACGACACCAATGTGCTCCGCGACAAGTTGGTACACAACACGCACTACAAGCAACCAAGGAAATCGATCTGTGCGGCGGCGGTGACAAATACGGATTGATCAGCAACCGTGTTTTTGACCAACGATGATCTGTTCAAGGTTGTGCGCAAAAATTCCTCGAAAATGTTCCGCGTTTGCGAAGGTTTTGTTCATGATTGAAAACGAAAGTTAAGCAGTAGCCACTGGGTATGCGTAATCAAGCCCCATTAAAAGGCTTGTCGAAGATCGAGAAACGATCACAACAGCAATATCAACGCAACAAGAACAACAGTGTTGAGTGAGCAAAACGGGACACCACTGTCGGGGATGGGGACGACCGGCGGCGGACGGATTCCCCTCGATAGTGCTGAAGAAGCACGTAAAAGCCGAAGAGAAAGTAGTTGCGCAGCAAGCCACGCAAAGACGGCTCTGTTTTGACAGCCGAGGGGTCACACGATGCGTTCTCGTCGAGTGCGCGAGGGTATGTTAGCAAAACTTCGTGGATAATCTGTTGAAAAGGCTTTTGTTATACACTGCCGATTGAATCCGCGTCCGATACACTAGGAAAGATTCAAGCTATTGGAAGCCCCTCGGGCAATAGATTCCACTTTTCCCTCTTCGTCTGTACAAGTGTGTCAATGAGTTGCTTTCGTAAAATCTGTATAATTTTAAGGCCAATACAGAGATAAACTCAGCACCAGTTGCGTCAATTTTGGTGACGATCGCTCAGCCTCGCAAAGGTGATTCAAAGGAATACAATTTCCATTTAGTCAAGGGATGATTCAAAATCCGCAAAAATCTCAAGAAGACGTCATCTGTCACAACTGATTCGACGAGTGGCGCGCCGAAATTTGGGTCACGGTTGAGCGGTTGCAGATCCTGGCTCTGCCGAACCGGAATCGCCCACACTGACTCATCGCCGAACAAAATTGCGCCGAGGAGATCGGTTTCATTCTAATTAACTTTCGAACTTATTCGGCGGCGTCAGCGCTAAATCAGCGCTCGATACGCTTCCTCCAAGGCCAACTTGATTGGAAACCGAATCGGACCGAACGCATCGCGCAATAATGTGCCGCCGATCGGCCATCATCGTTACCATGGGAAACGACGACGATGACAAACGAACTTGACAGCGCGATGAAGGCTTCTTCATGGTTGCAGCAGCCAGCAACGCAAAAACAACGACCGATTTTCAATTAATATTGCATCCAATGCTACACGGACGGAGATGTTACGCGAGCATAAAAATTAGCGCATAATGCTCCCAAGGGCGGGCGCTGATTTGCACCTCCGCTTGCGCAGCGTAATAGTGGCAGCTACGGGGGATCGTCCTCAGATGACGAGGCGCGGGATGACTGCCGGCGGTGATTTTGCGAAAAACTGGCTTTTCAAGATGTGACTATTTTTTTAATCAAAAAATGAGACGTCATTTACGGACACTATCCACAATCGCTCCGCAGTTAGTGCGTCGTCAATTTCTGATTGTAGCGCGGGCTAACTCAGCGGTGATCGATTGTTGTGCATTTATCTCCAGCCTTTGGCGCTGGTAGAATATGGATGATGGAATGCCGGCAATATGTATGCGAGAGATGATCATGGAAAATAAATCATCATGCACGGTAGCACGATGTTAACGCCCGTAGATCGGAATGATGGGATCGGTTGTTTGAATGCTCTTGGAAACGGTCGTCCCGGTCCTTCCAAGAGTGGTCGTCCCTAGCCCAGATTTGAACAATTATGTATTAGATATTATTCCTTTTTCAATTTAGAATGTATGATATTGGTTGCGATTCTTCAAATTTCTTTGAGCCACGTTCCTCTACCGAGTAGGATAAGAATGATCACTTAAAGACTGATTACAGCTTAAGTGGTCGTCCCGATCCCTCGCATATTTTGTTGTAAATTGTCAATTCACATTTAACCTTTCTTTTCTTCAGGTTTATGGATTGATCTATGCATTGGAACCTTCTAAGCAATATGTTGGGTTTGACAGTTCGTCCCAATCCTTCGTACATTGCCCCGGAGATCGATGAGCTGGGATTACCAAAAACTATTCGGCAGGGTCGTCCCGAACCCCGCGCAAAATTCGTTAAAGAGCATAAAGCACACTTCAACTTTCAATTTTTCGCTTCACCCATTCGCCAGCCAAAACAACTTTCAAGTTCACGATCCGCTCGATCAATGGAGACACACAAGCACGGCAGATTCTACGCCATCCATATGGAAGCTTAATATCGGACCAGCTCCGCTCGTAAAACCGAGACATTGACCGGCCAAAGTGCACCTCATTAGGGCAGTAATGATGCTCTTGGCGCGAGCCGAGCAGTATGAACCGAACGGCGGCGGCAGTGGGGAACCGTGATCATGAATGCTAATTTGTGATTGTACGGATGCACGGTCGTGAGAATCGGATTGAATTAGGGTAACGTATATAACTTGGACATGCATATAATTGGACAGGCTAGTCGTTGTATGCCTCATTTCCAATGAGATGGTGAGGAATATATGTACGGGAAATCATGTATTGGCATTATTAATACACTATACTGCTTATTAATGATGACCATTCCCATAACAATTACAAATTGGCTTTATAAATATCAAAATTGTAAATTGTATCAACAGAACATCTGTGAAACCTACGAATGCAAGAGGATGTACATTTCATGAACATACATTAAATGCAATAATAGCGCTCAGAATTGGCATTCATAAAAGTTTAAAAGTGGCAACATGATAAAATATGTCTAAAATTAAGCTAAGTTCATCTAAAATCTGAACATGAGTATATAAGGCATAAATCAGGTGATGTCCAAAATAGATTATGGTTTTTGTTCAGTTGATATAATTTGGCCATCTGATGAAACACACTGGAATGTTACATGCATGCATACTTGCAGGCGTTTTTCGTGGATCTGATGATATTTGCTTGCATTACATGAAATTATTGATTATCACTAATATACACATCCGATAAACGAAAAATGCATAAGTCACATGTAAACTCCTAAAATTTTATGATATGATCGTCTTTTTAAGAAACCATTGCATGGATATCGAGATAACGCCCCTGTCCAAATTATATTCACATGAGGGTGTCCAAAATGTATATTTGGTGTCCGAAATGTATAACAGACAGGTCGCCAAAAAACGCTATTTTGGAAGCTAATACTACAGTTTGTAAGCTTTTGCTCCCCAGAAACTCAAAGTACAATGGGACATTAAGCATGTAAGTAACATAAGGTAATAAAATATTAGTATCTAATGCAGTTAATCAATCGCCGTTTCCAGATATATCCTTAGCCTGTCCAAAATACATAATTTACCCTACGATTCGAAGTTGTGTTTTTCGAAGTAAATGTCTTGTAGTGGATTTTGCAATGTGGACGTGCGACAATTTGAGTGCATATAATTTCTCAAAGGTTATTTATTTTAATTTATTTTTTTTAACTAAAAATTTTTGAAAGAGGGAAAAGCCCCTTTGAGTGATTTCCTTATGAAATTCTTCTCAAAAAGGCACAAAACCTCTTTATCTTTTCAAAATTATATTACAAAACGATAATAATAATAACATATAAATCTAAAGGCTCAGGCGGCATTTATCCATTGCCAGAGCCAAAAATCTTGAAAAAGGGCCATGACTCGAAATCAACTTGATGCCATCCTTAAATGAGTTTATTGAAATGTTTCCATCAAACCTGAAAAGAGGAAAAAAGAACGAAGCAGAATCATACGAAATAAAAAGCTACCATTTAAAAATCTATAAAGTATTTTCAACGAGGGTAAGAATTTACTTCCCAGAATATCACGAACAGATTGAGGGAGCAAACGATGATATATTTTCAAATTTCTAAAGAAAGTAATTCTAGGTATAGCAAAACGCGTACAATGAAAAACAATATGATCAATATCCTCATAAGCAACACCACAATCACACAAATTAGAATCATTGATGTTGATACGATACAAATAACTATTACAAATATAATGATTGGATATAAGCCTCGATAATGTACAAATAAAATTTCTTCCGACAGCAAAATTTTTGAACCAACTAAATCGACTAACATTGGTAAAATTGAATGACACCATCGTCCTTTATCACTAAAGTCCCATGAAAGCTGCCAATTATTTAAAGAATATTGTTTTAAATCTGTAAAATATTCAGACGAAGAAATTTGTCTGTTGAACATACTGCCACAACGACCCCTAATTTTGCTAAAGAATCAGCTTGCTCATTACCATAAATGTTAGAATGAGCAGGAACCCAAATAAATTTAATGATGTATCCCTGAGAATGCAAATAATATAGTTCTTTTTTCAGCAACAACATAATGTGATGAGTTTTAGAATTAAAATTAATTGAATTGAGTGCCTTTCAAACTACTTAAGCTGTCTGAAACATATAATAAAAACATTTGGAGCACATTTTTTAATCAAAGAACAAGTAAAATACAAGGCAGTTAGCTCAGCTATAAAAACTGAGCAAGGAGATTGTAATTTGAAAAAATAAGCAGAATAATAATTATAAACTCCAAAACCAGCAACATTTTGGATTAATGATCCATCAGAATAGTAAAATTGATGTGAATCTAATCCAACAAATTTACGCCGAAAAATAAAGGAGCGAAACGAAAATACTCCATTACTAGGAATTTGTTTTAATTCTTCATATAACGATAATCGATCATAGGGTGAAACGAGTGAACATTAATATCAAAATTATGATAATTGAATATAGAAATTGTTGTAGGAACAATATTCAAAGAAGAACAATATTTGTATGAATCTAAAATTTTGGCAAGTTGGATTTATATCATTTAAACATTCAAAACATCAATTATTGGGTGTTTTTTCACAAAACAATTTAACATGAATTTACAATTCAATTCATGTAAGCGAGTTTTAAGTGGAATCACTCCAGCTAAAACCTCAATAGATTGAGTGTGAGTTGAATTCATTAATTTTAAACAAATTCTTAGACATCGAAATTGAATCTTTTCTAACTTACAAAATGCGATTGACTAGCAATTATAAAAGTAAAAACATCCATATTCAATAATAGATCTAATGGTCGTTTTGTAAAGTGTAATTAAATCAGTAGGATGAGCCCCCCACCAAGTACCTGTTATGGTTCTAAGGAAATTTATTCTTTTTGCACAAATTATCTTGATATCTTGAATATGTTTTTCTCAATAATTTGAATCAAACCATATTCCTAGATATTTGTAATCATCAACTTGTTCAATTTCGTGACTATTAAGATATAATTATATTAACGATAGAACGTTTACGGAAAATAAAAATAAATTTAGTTTAGGAAACAGAAAAGAAAAACCATTATTGTTTGCCCAAATTTCAATATTATTCAATGCACATTGCATAAAATGACGAAATATTTCTCTATTATTACCGCTGATAGCAATAACTTTATCATCGGCAATTGATAAAAATAGCATCCATTTGAATAACAGATGATACCGTAAAACGGGGTAACTTTGATAGTTTTTTCGAAGAAAACTTGAATATTTATGCATGCTGTTTCAAAGAATAATATTTATATTTTAAAACAAGTACTGGCATCCTAGCTATCGACTGCAGTTGATAGATTTCCAAAAGATTTATTATGAATGGATATAAATTTTTCATATAATCGAAAGTTGGTTTTCTGTTTTGGGGTAACTTTGATAATGGAGTATGAATCGAACAAAATTGAATGAATAACGAACATTTGTAGGGCATTGCATACCTCTAGGCGTTTAACGTTATATAGAAATTTCTGACTTAGATTACAAAAATGGTCCCAGTTTTGTGAAAATGCTATTCGCTAAGAGATTTGAGACCGTATTCAAGTTCTATGATAACTAGGCTGTCAAACATAAGTGGCCAACTATTCAAACTACACCAGATAGTGATCGTAGAACAGATTGTTTGTAAGCGTTCGAAAATTGCTAAAATTGTGTCAATTTT
>NW_018735922.1:0-37940 GCF_002204515.2 Aedes aegypti
TTTTGATTTTTTCCACTTTTTATCCATTTTTCATACAAATTCCCATGAAAATCACGTTTTCGACGCATTTCAGCCCATACAAAATGTATGGAGAAAATTTCACCGATAGAATATTTTAAAACCTTCCGATTATGAAAATATAGACCAAATACTGATCTCTAGCGAGCAAAAATCTAATGTACATTCGATTTTTATAATCGCCTGGTTCAGACATAGCGTGCACATTGTTAACTTTCGCCAAATCGAGCAAAACAGATGCATTGAGTTGAAAATCTCTTGATTTTGCGCACTGATCCGTAGTATGTCACAATTTAATCCATAATATGAAAATTGATCCATAATATGGTTTTCAGAAACCGATACAATTTTTAATTTTTATGCAATCCTATGTAAATATTACATTCAAAACAGTTTATGAATATGAAGATCCAATTTGAAACGATTCAATTCGTGCTTTTAAATTACGTTTACCATGTAGTTTTATTGAATTTTATAGGTTGGACTCCACACTATTTGATCCATAACTGTGGGGTCATGGTATATACTCTGAATGATAGCCTATGATTGCTATTTCTGCTTGTTCCATCCAAGTTGTATCGGCCCTACATTGTAATTTCTAGCGGACTTGAGTGCGGATGATGACGAAAAATAAACATGCTTAGTGATTTAAATGGTTTTCTTCGCACGCCATCGAGAAGCAGTCTTCCTGCTTGATGAGAAATGATTTTAACAAACTGGCTACATTCTACAGAGTCGCCTTTACAGGCCTCTGTTGATGCGAATGGGACATGGGAAAGGAGAAGAAACCGAATAAAGCAGCCGTGCGCGCTCTCTCTCTGGTCGCAGGCAAGCATGCTGCTGCCGAAGCACAAAATCAATGAAAACACGGAGCGCCATTGAAACTCTTTCGAAACCTCTCCCAATATGCCATACCATTTTTACCTCTTCTCTTCTCTTTTCGCCAACACTTCACTTCACTTCTCTTCTCTTTCGGTATGCCATCGGCCTAAGGCTCTTCACTGCACTAAAAACACTTTGCAATAGGCGTCGAAATACCAAAGATTTGGAAAAACGGGGGTGAACCCGGACACACGAGAACTATCGACTGTCTCGCACGGTAGCTCAACAAGGAATGTGTGGGTAAGCTTATATCGTTGTATTTGTCTTTAAGCAGCCCCAGTAAATCCTTCAACGCGTTATGAGTAATGTTGTGACGAAGAGACCACGATCTTATTGCTTCTCGCGAACTTTCGATTGCTGGGTTCGGTGGTTCGCTTTGCGGATCAACCGGGTCATGAAGTTGTTCTAATGCAATACCGTTTGAACTATCAGCCTGACCGGTTTGTAAAACATGGACTTGGTCGTTTTTTTCAGGAACAAACCTTCCTGATACTGGATTATGCGGAACCGATGTTGAGTTGATAACGCGGGACGAATTATGAACATTTATGGATTCTGAGCCAACGGGTTGATGTCCATCTGTAACATCCACATTTTATTTTGAATATATTATTGTAGTATATTAAAAGGATATATAGAGTAAAGAACTGTTTGGGCACTTTCATGTTTCACTTTGGTATGGGGGGTTTCTCTCGGCCGAATTGTTTGAAATTTTGTAATAAGAGGCATTTCAATAAGATGCACATCATGGCCAAATATGAGCTCAGTGGCTTTCCGAAATTCCCCTTTCCGAAGCGAAATAAAAGTACCAAGAACAGATCCGGCTCCCTACCTTCTGTAAAGGTTGTTATTTTTCGTACGGCTGCAACAGCGATCGAATTTCTTGCTGTATTTCGATTCACGCGCAGGGTCTTAAACATAAGCCGATATTTTTCACGAATTAACTTCAATTTACGATGATATGTGCCACTTTTTTTTAAACTTTTTGGTAGATCTATCCATATTTACGAAATAACAGAGCGTGACACCATGAACATCAGTAGAACGAGATCAAGAATAAGTTTTGTTT
The DNA here is from genome assembly GCF_002204515.2 of Aedes aegypti. Lineage (NCBI taxonomy): Eukaryota > Metazoa > Arthropoda > Insecta > Diptera > Culicidae > Aedes > Aedes aegypti. The sequence goes on from NW_018735922.1 coordinate 1,970, forward strand.
CAATTGTTCTTCTAATGAATCCTATTTCAAATATAATTCAACAAGGCTGAATAAATAGTTTTACCAACTTTTGCGAAATTCATCGGTTCAGCTTGTAATATTAAGTTGTTTTCTCATATTTCAAGTCATTTGAAAAAAAGCTTTAGTTACTACATAGTTAAGCTGCTGCTGTTAACGCATCTTTCATCAACATTGTTTGTTAGTGGTTACAAAATGTTCCAAAGAAATGTTATTTCAAATTTCTATTAGGCATTATGTTTTTTTGTTGAATTACACATTTGCACAAATATTGTTCAACATTATATAAACTATTTTTCCATTGCATGTTTGATTGTCTATAACAACTTCCAACATGGAAGAATCTGCTATTGTTCAGCTTTTATTTCAGAACCTGTTAGGCTACCATTATAATATTTTATTCAATTATTAAAAAACTTCAATTCAATAAGTTATAAAAACAACAACAACTTGATGAACAAAAGCGCTTAGTTTAGTGAGTGAAACATTAAATCAATACTTAATTCAACTCATAATCTTATTCAACTACTAGCGCTTTTGTTCAATGTTTATGCAATAGGCAAGTTTATTTATTGCATTGAATTGTTTCTTGGGTAGTAGACATTTGTTCTTCCTTCCATATCCTAAAAATGATACAGTGAAGAAGATCGTGCAGCTGCTCACTTCCGTGTTTGAGAAGTTCGGTCGGGAGCTCGTCCTTCCCAGCAGCCTTGTTGTTTTTCAGCCAATTGATAGCTTTCTTTGCCTCATCTAGCGTTGGAGGTACCACAGCCAGTCCATCGTCATCGATTTGGATTCTGCTTACCAGATCCACGTCCGTAATCTCCGTTTAACAATGACTCGAAGTACTCTTTCCACCTGGCGACCACGATTGTTTTATCCGTCAGTTTCCTTCACGGTCGTTGCACATGGCGGGAGACGGCGCTGTTTTTCTCCGCACACCATTGACGGATTCGTAGAACCGTCACATGTCGTTCTGTTCCATAGCTTCTTGCGCCAGAGCAATTACTGCTTCTTCATGCTCCTTTTTCTTTCAGCGATGGATCCGTTTTTCGGCTGCCCTTGCTTCCTTGTAGCGCTCTCTGCTCTGACGGGTACCAGACACCAGCATCCGGCTTCTAGCCAAGTTCTTCTCGTTCGTCATTCTCTGGCATTCCTTGTCGAACCAACCGTTCCTTGGTCTTCGTTGAGCAGTACCTACCACTTGCCACGCTACTGTGCTCACCGCTCCGTGGACTGACTCCCACAATTTCATACAAAATCTATTTCTTCTCAGCGTTAAGTTCATCCCTCATTCATACTAGGTGAACCACTTCCCCTAGCCTATTAAGGTGAAGATGCATCGAAGCCGCACCACGAATTTCCAAGAGCAAAAATCTGAAGAACCATTCTCGAGTACGCTTCAGGCGAAACCTTATAATTTTTTTTGAGTACGAAATAGCAAGGGAAATTGTAGGAAGGTTTTAAAACTAGGTTTACGAAATGTGAATTAAGGTGAAAAGGTTTATGTTTGAGTATATTTTCTCCAATTTTGATTAAAGATTGCACATGAGATTTTCATTGGTTATTTTCTTATTGTTATTGATTTGTCAGATAGGCCCTTATCGCGAATCCCTCTTAAATTGTTACTTATAAAAGACTGAAGACTGTATTACTGATCAGTACTTAGTACATTTGAGATGAACAGTCATCAAAATAAATCGCAAACATAAGCGTGACACCTACACTGCTCTTATTCGCTTATTCAGCGTAAACGCCAATATTACCAAAATGCTTTTATCGATATTATACATTTTTACCTGATAATACGTTGAATATGCGATCAACACTTAAGGCCCAAACGCAATGATAGCGGAACGGCAACGGAAAGCGGACCGGTTTGTCGGCATGAACTATAACATGCTTGTTGGCTCAGTGGTTCACTTTCATTCGTTGGCAGCTCAGACGAGATGCTGGGATTCATGCTGGCGAATCCGTTCCGCTTTCCGTTGCCGTTCCACTATCATTGCGTTTGGGCCTTTAGGGTCATTCGCTAATTCTTGCGATTTATCGCTAAAAATCTCACCCGTTGTTGAACAGTTTGTTCATTTCTCATGTCGTGTTCGACAATTAACGAGCAATTAAGTCGTTCAACAATTGATAAACAATCCTGTTTGTTCGAAAATATTTAAGCTAAAACTTATAAAAAAGACATCGACACATTAATGCTTCCAGTGGACGATATGCCCTTTGAAGGAAGCACCACACTAGACAACGGACTAGCACATGCAACGACCAGAGACACAGTCGAAATTCGTTCCTGACAAAAAGTTTTCCAGCAGCGGGAATTGAACCCATACTCCTTGACTCGATGCGGCTAAATGCTTGGTAACACTAACCACACGGCCACGAAGCGCATAAAGAGCAAACGGTTTGACTGGAGTACAAACACGAAGTCATGCAAACATACGCTTTGTCTAACTTTTTTCAGGTAGGGTAACTAGCTAGGGAGTCGATACCGGTTATGGACCCTTTGCGTATTATGGACCCCCTACAGAAAAACATAAAATTAACACTCAAAGCAACTTTATTCCTATGAAAATCTACCGGGGGAACTTCGATTACATTGTTAGTCAGCAGTTTCAGGCAAAATATTTGGTTTGAGATGCATAAATACAGATATTTGAACAGTTTTGTAAATGAAACCACACAAGAGGGTCCATAATACGCATTTCCAGGTGGGTCCATAATAGGCTGGATTACATGGGAATCAAATGGAGGGTCCATAATACGCAACGTCAAATTTGTAAACAATCCTATTATGAACCCCGGGAGGGTATATAATAGGCATTCGGACAACAGTTTTTCAAATGAATATTTCTCTGGAAAAATCGAATGATTTTGTATGATTCAAAGACGTACTATGAAGCGAAGACAATTGAATTTGTTGTTAGACTCCAAAAAACGTATATGCGTCTGAGATACATCGGAAAAGCGTTAGAATGAATTTCAGCTACTAAGGGGTCCATTACTAGCATTGAAACCCTACTTAGACTCTTCCATGATTCACTTTGACAAATCGAGTTCTTTCACAAACGAATTTCCTGAAACATTACAATAAGAAGTGAAGTGCTTCTACTGACGCAAATATGAGCTCAGTAGCTTTCAAAAACCCGCCTGCTGAAGTGAATCAAAAGTGCCAAGAATCACGGCGCTCTACATAGTTTAGCGGAAAAATCAGGGTTGCTTTGACGCTGAAATTATTAACAGGTTGCAAGAATGCATCCGAAACATAATTTATTTTCTCAGAAAATATACTGCTGGTGGTTACGTCGATCATGCAAACAATGATTACCTGTATGAGTGCACACGAAACACAGAAATACACCATGCATTCTCTTGGCGCTCATATCCGTGTGCATTGCCAGCTTGCATTCTCGTGTTCTATTCGGTCATTTGCACTTGAAGCGAACTTTCGTTTGGAAATTACGATTACACTGATGGAAATCTTCTAGCGATTACATCATGATAAGTTTTTTTTTTGTTTTATTTATAAACTGAATTATGTTTTGGTATTCGTATACATATTTTTTTTAAACTTACTCTATAATACTACACTTGGTAACATTAGCACACGGCCACGAAGCGCACAAAGAGCAAATGGTTTGACTGGAGTACAAACACGAAGTCATGCAAACACACGCTTTGTCTAACTTTTTTCAAGGTAGGGTAACTAGCTACTTGGACTCTTCCATGATTCACTTTGACAAAATCGAGTTCTTCACAAACGAATTTCCTTGAACATTACAATAAGAAGTGAAGTGCTTCTACCGTGTGAATCAAAATCCGGACGGTACCAGTATCCGGACACTATGATAATATTCGTTAATTTAAGGCAAAACAATATGTTAACATGTTCCATTTATATTATAACTTTTGCTTTTAACAGGGATTGAATCCTGAGAAAATTTAGAGAATCTTTCACGTATCGCTCTTTGTAACTATCATAAACATGCTGCACATTATGAGAGACTGTTTATCGTATTACTGCTACAACTTTGATCAGATTGGGGGGATAGTAGTGCATGATAAAACCCCTCTAAACATGCTCCAAGCCTGGGGGACACTATTACTATTGGAAGTTCGTGGATTGTTTATCGTGCCAGTAAAGAGAAACACCTATCCCCAACGGTAAACAAGCGAGACAAATGGATTTTATCATCGCTCTCTCTCTTTGGGGCTGTCGCTCGCTGCTTCCATTTATCAGACTTGTTACACCTTGCGAGACAATGACGATCGTGGACCGCAACAGATGGGATGTTTTTCTTTGCTTGCTTTGATCGGGCTTCATACTCAAATGAAAGTGAATTCTGCAATGCCTGCCTTTTAACAACGCTGATCGTTTGTAATTTATTTATCATCCAGTTACCATTTCAAATCAATTAAAAATAACAATAATAACGCAAATATGAGCTCAGTAGCTTTTCAAAAACCCGCCTGCTGAAGTGAATCAAAAGTGCCGGCGCTCTACATAGTTTAGCGGAAAAATCAGCCCGCATAGAAAAAAACTATTCCGGTTGAAATCCAAACAATAAGAATCTTCTACGGTGTATTGTTACTGTATCTGAAATAGTTGTTATAGAATCTAACAGTATGAGGCCACAACAAATAAAACTATACAAAATAATTTGAATACTGTATTCCAAATTGTGACAATATGTAACAAATATTCAAATATTGTGTTACTATATCGATAAAGCAAACCTCTTGACTGTAAAATATAATATGGAGGCCATTGTGAGTAATAGTAACAAACGGGGTAGAGTTATGGTACGTTTTCGATATCATCGTGTTGATGTAAACAGATATTTTTCTTTTGGAAGATTCAATTTAAAACAACTTTTAAACGATTTCTTTTGCATCTAAACACCCATCTGTTATACATTCAAACCTGTAAGTAAGAGTCGATATTTAAGGGATCATCGGCTATCGAAATATTGTTTTGGAACAAAAATGGGAGCATCAAAGTAACTAGTAAATCTTGTTTTCACTATGGTTCCATAAGTCCATCATGGAATATAAGTTCGAATACGACTCACGTAGGTCAAACTTTGTATCTATAATTAGGGTAGGTGTACTAGTTATGAACATAATGCTTCCCTGTTTTGCTGTACGTGGTTCTATGATTGTTTTCAAATTTTAAATCATTTTGTGTATTTTATTTTTTATACCGAAAATATACATATTGATCTAAAGCATTCAAAACTATGCAAAATGCGAAAGTTTCAAGATTTGTTATGGCAAAATAGGGAAACACTAATCAAATCCAACTGATGCAATGTTTGCGTTTCTTTTTAAGTCAGATAGCTCTATGGAAATGTAAACAAAGAGGTGTATATTTTTTTCAGATTGGGTAATTTTTATTATTTTATTTAAAGTCTAATACATGAAGGAATACATTTTCATATTCTGCGTTCAATCTATATGTAACTTGTATTGTAACTTTACTTAGGTAATCGTTTCCATCTACGCGCATTTTTATTTGTTTCGTTAGAGACGCATTCAGCCTTACTAAATAAAATTCCTCTAAAATCTGAGCCTTACAATAATGTTTGGTGATCTCTTCTGGTTGAATAGCTTTGTAAAAAAAGTACGTTCCTAATGTGTCATTTAATATACAGTGAATTTCGCCATACAGAAGTTCAGAACCTTCAAGTATCGAAAATAACAGTTATTATGTTCCTTTTTCTCATGTAAATATTCATTTTTACTTTTTGGTTTAAAAAATGTAGTTGTTGTGCGTATATGAGTTTTGTTTCTCGAATATGCGGTTTTCACTGTATTTTGTTGGCGAAGCTTTATGCAAATGAAAGTTAACTACCTTTTTTTCTTTGCGATTTTGTGGCATTCTACCTAACTTATTCCAAAAAGCTTTCACACTTGGACTCATGAATTTATATCAGCATTGTTTTTTGTATGTGACATGATACATCTGTTTGTTATCTGAACAATTGGTTCCCTTGGACCTTTCACAAATTTCTTTAAAACACCATTTATATCTTCAAAAACAAATAGTGAGAATGCCCACAAAAGGTCCATAATCTCTCGAGCAGTCAACCAGGTGAGAAACAAGATGTACATTGTAAGTCATTTCATCCAAACCGTAGAGTTGCCTCAAATTGTTGAACAAACTGTTGAAGCATTGTTTCGCTCATTTTAAAATCATCTGTAGATATCTCATCCCCTAGCAACAAAGTGATTGACGAAACTAGTAAGTAATAGTGATCATAATGTCTTTTGGCAAATACAGCTTCAGACAAACCGGACTATAATGGAGCAGCCATTGTAGCCATTCATTGGCCTTCCATGAATGTCTGTCTGAAATTTTTCTTGCATTTCTTGAGGATTCCACGAATGGAGCTATCGTTGTTAACATGTCATCTATACTGCAGATTTTATCTTTAATATAACAGGGGCTAGTAGGACATTCAACCACGTGCGACATAATTGCCGGCACACCCCGAGAAGTATGCCATGCATGTAGTCGACCGGACAGTTACGGACTACATCGAATTCAGGAATTCTTATAAATGGCGAAATTCCTTTAACTCCATTAACAGCTACTCCACGAGAGTTGCTGACTGCCATTGCCCGAAGCGTATCTACTAAATTACGTTTTGGTATATGACTTTTGTAACTATAACGTATTTGTTTTTTTAGCTATATCCCCAGGGTGATGACAAAAACTGCAGGCTCATAGCCATTAAATTGTTTAAAGTTTTGGATTTTACATCTGGCCTTCGTATCTACGCAACATGCTATGACGTAAACCCTCTCTAGCAGAACTGATTCTAAGTTTAATCCGTGATAGTAGAGTTGTTGTATCATTTCACTAAAAGGTTTCAAGAAAACATCAAGATTTGGTTTCACCGTCGTGTAACCATAACCTGCAATCAGTATGTTTTTTCTTTGGAAACGAATGTTTGCCGGTAAATCATTAAATCAGACGATTTAACGGCCATAGGGATCTTTTCACGTTTGAATTGAATATTTTTACTCCATCTGTGTTAAGCGTTAAAGTAATTGCATTTTGATATCTTTAGCCGTAGCTACACCTGCATTTCAGTACATCTGTTACGTGCTGTGATAGTTTGGATTTTACTTGATGTTCTACAATGGCATCCCAATTTCGAGTAAGATATCTCGAAGATTTGACACAAAATCGAAGGTAACGAAAAAAAGTTACTTGAGCTTCACAATTCGGACAGGTCCCCCATTGTTTCGCCAATGTAAGCTCGCACTTCTTACATACATAATGCCTACTGTAACTATTTTTCGGTGAAAAAATGACTGAACTCCGTATACGTAACAGGAAGTGATTTGAATCGCTACGATCAAATTGATTAGCTCAAAGAATGTCACAGAGGGCCACGTTGCTCAGATTATGACGAATGAATATACTCATGAGAATGAACATTACCTCTTCTTTAGATAATTTCAAACTAGGATGGAGCAATTCGGTCGTACAGGTGAATTCCTGAAATAAAACAATAAAATCTTCTGTTCTATCCATACACAATCCTTCTTACGCCCTTATTCTAGCACACACGAAATATATTAAAACTACACTCATAAATAAAAATAGTCCACAGAAATTACTAAGTTTATGCATTAATGACTATTTTTTATCTGCCTCTCTTTCATTCTGCTGTGAATTTCTACACTAAATGTCATTCGCCTGGGTTGCAGCTTAGCGATGCTTCAACCAGGCGTATTGACAAATAGGAATAAAATTCCCTGCAGAATGGAAAGAGAGGCAGACATGAAGTAGTCATAAATTAATAAAATTTAGTAATTCTGTGACTACCCGTGTTTCCTGAGTGTACAATTACCATGTTATCGCGTTTCGGCGCTTCCAATATTAGGATTCTCATCATTATCGTAATTCGATGTTTGTTATCTGTAGAATTCAGGTCGCTGAAGTCAGATTGGTGTTCACCAATTTCCATGAATTCAGGCGGATTATTATTGTTTTCGCCGGGAACATCATCCTCCTTAGTAAACGCGATTATCAATTGAATAATCGTTAACCATACAGGGATCCTGAAATGGAATAAATTTTATTACACTTTTATCTAAGCTGTGATAGTTCAGAATGGACACTAAAGCGAAATCTAACGTAAACTTCCCTTAATTGGAGTGATAATACCACTATTCCTATTTATTACCACATTCATAGGAATATGAACGATACTCACAATTCGGTTTTGATGCAGAGAAACCTGATTATTCGAAGTGTTGTGACTTGCACATATTTCCTGGGATTGTTCGCCGTGGACTTCGTTTCCATAACTGGGCTCACGAGCTGGAATGTTCCGGCGTTGTTTCTGTAAAACAAAATACCTGTTTTTTTACATCTGGAAATTATAGTTGTCATCATGACATACCTTTCTCAAAATGTGTCCTCTGGAGGGTTTTTTGTTGGCCTCAAAAATATAGCCCATACGTGATCGTCTCATTGTAAATTATAATTCAAAAAATATTTCTGCGGAGTGAAATTGGGAACTTCGATGCAAAATTGTGTCAATCAAAACACTTTTAGTATCAAGCTTAACAAATGAAAATTACCTATTCTTGAAATTCGTCGCAATATCAGGCAAAGTGTAAAGTAAATCTCCAGACAGATTAAAACATTACGTAGAGTTTCTTTGAATAAGGGCCTATCTATTAATTACGTAAGACAAATTTGGCGGTTTTTCAACATACCTACCTCCCATCCCCTTACCATTTTATTTTTTTATGAATATAAAACACAATATGTATGGCGCGTAAGTTACCTCAAACCTCTCCTCCCCCATTACTGCCTGGGACTGTTGTGCGAGTATGGGCATTATTACCTCTTACGTGATTACTGGACGGCCCCTAAGAGTGTCGTTATTTTCCAGTTTGGAAAGGTCTACTGTTCGATTGGAACCCGTTTTTTATGGGAATGACAGTTGGCTGCTGTTTCAATTGACATTGACGCCACTTTTATTTATTTTTTTTACAACTAATTAAATTATTTCTTTTTGTCATTGAGCGCTTTTCCTTTGTTAGGCTTCTTCCCATGCAAACTCAAGCAGTCGACATCGAATCTCACATATACAGTCGTAGCTAACTGTACGAAATATTATTATAACAGTTTGGCAAACATTCCAAAGCATTGGTATTTGTGAACAAATATAGTGGTTTCTGCGCTCGTGTACATACACGTTACATGTCACCAACACTACTTAAAGATTGCTGGTTGAAAATATAAACAAAAATCAACTGTTCCCAGCAAAATCAAACGGCAGAATTTTCAACCAGCAAATTTGCGCGAGTGTTCGTGACACCGTTCGGTGAGAGCTCAATGGTGCGTGTAGCAAACCGTGATATCTCAAAGCGAAAAAAGCATTATTATCAACGAGTACGTGCCGTAGTGCGCAAGTTGGCTGTATATTTTGATTTTAATCGCGTCGGAATTCGTAAAAAATCGTCACCATGCCTCCAAAACAAAAGCAAGCCACTGAGTTTTCTGCTAAGAGAGGAAAAAGTAAGTATATCTAATTAGAATTTTAGAAAAATACCAATTATATATTGTTTCAGAATCCCGTGTGATTGAGCCTGCTGCCAAATGCAACAAAATGGCTGTTCAGCAGATGAACGTAGCAGATTTGCAAGTTTTGGTGAGTTTTTTGAGTTTCAAACTAATATTGCTAATATTCTCAGTCTGGCCGTTTTGTATACTTTTATATTTTTCATAAGCCAGGGAATATTTGGCCTAAATGACCTTTTTTAATTAGCAAACCTTAAGTGAGTTTATATTATTGAAATTATAATATCGCTTATGTTTTGTTTTTTTTTTATTCACAGCTGCAAACAGCACGGGCAAACCAAGGCGACACATTCGATCCGACCGGCTATGCATATATGTCGGTGGCAAGTGGGTCGAATTATGCCGAGTTTGAATCACAAGATCCACTGGCCGAGTATCAAGCAGATCATGATCCAGATCAAGATGCATCCGATGGTGAGGAAAATGAAAGCAGAAGCGGAACTGAAAATGAAACATCCGTGCATGGTGGAAGAGCAAGTAACTTTTTCGATACACTGTTGCTGAAACCAACACCAAACAGATCAACTGATACAGGATCCGGAGCGGGAGCAGCTGAAACTGCATCCAGTAGTATATTTCTTCAGGATTTGCCCTTTCATCTGGCCGTTGAAGAAGGCGAAAGCGTTAGCGGAGTCAGCAAGCAGACGGTAGCTGAAATTTATCCGACAAACCAGGACGCTCAATCTGAGAACAATGTTTTGGAGTCTTGTGAACTGGTTGCTCATGAGTTGGGCGTTGAGGAAATACGTGCTATGGTGAGTATTATACAAGATTATATCAAGCATGTGCTAGAATGAGGGCGTAAATGACATGATCGATATCCCTTCATCGATCTTCTCTTGTAATAAAAGTGACAAGTTGCTAGTTTTTTTTTTTTTTTAATATTGTTCCACCCCAGATTGCTAGGCAGTAAGGAAATCTTGCGTTCTGAGGTGGAAAAAATGTAAAATGTCAAAAGAGAGGATCGATAGAGCGAAATCGATCATCGCCACCAAACCGGATTGCGCCAGTGAGACTCGCGACGCGCCTCAACTCGCCGCATTTTGAAATCAGTTTTTTAGTGTGGCGCTGCTTTCTCACGATTTTTATGAACACAGCGCACTATTCACATATTAGCACGGGGCCTGAGGAAACAATATTTATAAATACAGTCGAATTTCGTTCGTTGCACTACGTTTAATTGCACTTCGTATCAATTGGGCTCCCGTTAAGTGGGCTATAGCCCACCTAAAACGAAGGCAAACGTCACTTTCTGACATAAACCCTAATTTGTCAATGTTGGTAGCGCTGAATTTCTATTCGGTTATTTGACACTTAGCCCAATTAGTGAAAGTCTTTCATTAGGTGGGCCACGGGTTTAGTGCAACGAAAGAAAGTTGACTGTAAGTGTTAGTCTTGATTTCTACCTAATTTCTACCGGATACAAAATAATTTAGACCAAGTACAGGGCTGGTAGCAAGTCACTTTTCAGTGACTTGCTCACATTTTTCGACCTGTCATCAAAGTAACTTTTTTTCAGAAAATTGGTCACTAAAGTCACTATTTTCGTGATCTAACGGTATTGAAATTTAAAGCTGGGTTATCTTTTCAAACACAAATTGAAAAGAAAACAGATATGTATTATTATAAAGACAAATAAGTATGATTTGAAATTTAAGGGTTAAAAAAATAGGAATCCCTGATTATGTCGTAGCCATTTTCAACGGAAAATATAATAAAAAAATCTGGGAAAGGTTTGGGCTGAATTTTGTAGTCCGTAATATTTTAATAAATTTGGCGAATACTATTGCCCTATCTGACAGATCTGCTGAATAAAATTACTAGTGAACTTTCTGCAAATAATATGTGGACTGTATAAGGAATCGTTAACCTATTATTTGAAAGATCCTCATCAAAATTCCTGTCCGGAGATAAGCCCAGAGACGGATTTTAATAACAAACCAAAAATCAAGAGTTGTTAGAAACTCGTCCAGGACATCAAAAGCGAGTACTAATATTGATAGAAATCACTTTATCTTAGGTCAACTATTTCTATACAAAACGGGTCGTAAAACAGATAAACTTACAAGTCGTGACTAAGTGATACGATTAGTTTTCATAATTTCAAGGTGGCTACTGGACCGGGGAAAAGACGGGAAAACCGGAAATTTAAGATGGTCAACCGGAAAATATTTGGAACGAACATCTCAAGCACTAAACCTACATACACCAAATAGTTGTAGTAAGTTGTTATGGTTGATGATATTGCATTTATGAAACCTGAGCTAAATGATATTGACAAATTTTCTTGGAGATTCACTGAAATTCTTTGACAGATTAATTCAGAAGTACGATTGGCGATTTCTGAGATGATACTGATTTTTGATGAAGCCTTGTCTGGATTACCTATTAGTTATTCCTTGATCTATGACAAAGTTCTCATGAGGCCCCTGAATGAGATTTTGCATTGATTTCTGCAGATTTACAGTGTAATTTTTCCAATCATTCCCAACAAATTTCAAGTAAATTCTTCATAAATTCATGGAAAAATCTTTTAAACGTAAATAAAATGTGAGGTCCTTTAGGTAATCTTAGTCAAATTTTGTTAAGTTTTTTTACGCATTCTTAGCCATATTTTTGATAGATTGCTTGTAAGATGCAATTTTAGATTTATGTTCAAAAATTTAGCCAGCTTCAAAGGAGAAAAATAAAATGTTTTCAAAGATACCGTTTCTGTTAAAAAAATCTATCTTAAATTCATCAGATCAAAATTTTTTATCCAGGAATCAATCATGGTCTATGGCTAACGCATAATTTCGAAGACAGTCTTAGAAGGTTTGTTATTGAACTTTGCAGTTTTTGCAGTTTTAAATTTATTCATGATCTCACCAGTCTTCCGATTTTGACTATTTTGTATAAAAAAAAAACTAAAATATCAAGTTTTTTTTTGGTTTATACGCTAAACTATTCGAACAAACACTAGACAAACCGTGTGAATATTCTCATAAGGTGGTGTATTGCTAACAAATAAGTGCTGTTCGGCAAGTCAACGAGTGTGTTATTAGGCAAAAATGCATAGCAACGAAAATATGATTTCATATTGGCGCTTACGTCGACTATGCGAACATGGGCAGTGCAGTTCTCATAACACTCTAAATTCACTCCAAAATGTAGATTGGTTGATACCCACATAAACTACATATAATAGTCATTTTCATGGCTATTATAATGTAGTTTTTGAAGTCATTTTAGGTCACTTTTTGGTCACTATTTGTCATATTTTTATCATTTTGGTCACTAAATCACTATTATTTTACTGTCTGACTGCTACCAGCCCTGCAAGTACTTTTCTTAACAGTTGGTGGTCTTTGTGTTATATAAATTACAATTACCGTACATTTCTAGGCACACTCAGATCATTTTTACGAAAATTTAAGATTGATAGCAGCCTGGCTGCTTGTTGATTTTCAGCTCGCATCCCCCAGGTTTGTTCTAATTTAATTTTGGTGGAATAATCAACGGGCCAAATAAAAGAATTTTGTCTGCGGAATACGAGGAATGGATAATCTAAGTTTGGGCACTTCTCACAGATAAATCTTTTAGAATACTTATTCGAGAATTTGATCTAAGAAACCGTGAAGCCAAAGTGAATTTTGGAGATGTTCAAATAGAGGTCGTTATTTTAATAATTATTCTTTAATTAAAAATTGATTTATTTTTAGCTTGAAGCCGCTCTCAAGCGTCAAATGGCTGAAAAAATAAAATGCGCCACATCGAAGAAACCAATGTCACCAAGAAATCGCAAGAACCAATGTCTCCAGAAATGTCGCTAACAAACATCCAAGCCAGAAGTTCCATTCACACTCGAGAAAATCACACGCAGCCACCTGCATCTCAGCTACCAGTACCGACAGCTGGAAATACTGGCAGGACTAATAGCATTCCGGCGATTAATATTCAAAACCCTCAAAACGGCAAGCAACATGACTCACAATGCGTGTTTGATCAGGACAGCCCACAATTTAATGATGTTCGTTGTCTCGACAGCTCTCAGCCACGGGTTGTACAGAACCGTTCTCCTTTGGTTGCGAAAAATACAAACCCACTTTCAATCCCATCAAGTGCTCAAATCGAAGTTCAGAAAGACACCGCTTCTCAAGTAGTTGTTATTGAACATCATAACTGGGAACAATAGTATCACCTTTTGGAGAAACGGTACAACGAACTACTTGCACGGCATAAGAAACTCAAACAGAAGTTTTCCAATCTGGAACAAGAGAAATTATCATCAGACGACTACGGTTTGCGTCTTGGCAAGGAACTAATGCAACTTAAGGACAAGCAGAAGGTACCTCAGGTGTGTATGATTGGTTTCCAAATTTGGTATTAATTAAATAACAGCTTATATTTTTATTCTTAGGTTCATTTTACCGAGGCTGACGGGATCGCAATCACAACTAATGAGCTGGAGGAACTGAACGCCCGTGCCGGTAATGATAGCTTATTTGTTGGTCTTTTAGTCACGCGGCTGATCGGTCCAGCGAGGCTGGCAAATATGAGTGTGACGGGACAGGCTAGCCGCCGCTTCATGAATCTGAAAAACCCTGATGGAAGCTTGGTCCATCCAGCCTCCGAGAAAATCGACCCAAACATCATCGAGTTTGTTTGCGGTAGGTTTACGAAATAATTTAATTAAAATCACAAGTTGTTTTAAGTGTTTTTTATGTTTTTTCACAGATAAAGTTGCTGAACGTACCGCAATAAGGATTGGGCCCGACAATATGGCAACCATCCGAAGACATTCGGATGTAACATTAATCAGAAAATACATCTGCCAGAAAATCGCTAATTTGCGCAAAGCAGCCGAGGTCCGCAAATCTCGGGGAATTGTTGAAGGCAGCGGACAAGACGCTGGAAACATTCGAGTTTGAAGTAAGCTTATGCTGACTTGAGGCCCAAACACAATGATAGCGAATCGGCACCGGAAAGCGGAACCAGTTCGCCAGCATGAACAATAATATGCTTGCCGATTCAGTGTTGTTTCACATTCATTCGTTGACAGCTCAGTCGAGATGGTGTGATTCATGCTGGCGTACCGGATCCGCTTTCCGTTGTCGTTCCGCTATCGTTGCGTTTGGGCCTTTAGTGTCAAATTAATTGAATTCTTGTACTGTTATATATTGTATTGAATTCGATATTTTATTTAACCATTTCAAATGGGTAATGGGAAAACATTGTTATCAAAATATGTTAACGTCTAAATAAATTCGTTCGTTGAACAGAGAAATCCTGGCGTTCATTTATTCACTGTTGGAAAAACCCTTTCAGCTGTAATGGAATATGTGAGTACGTGTGGTTAGAATGTACTTGTAATGTATATATAGTCAATTAATTTATTTTAGATCTAACTGTTGGAATATAACCTAAATGTACGGGGTATTGTTTTAAATAGTATAACAACAACATAATAACATGATAAATGGTAAGATTACTGTATCCCACCATAAATCGATGTTTTCATTAATGATCATAGTGCTTGTTTTTTTTTTATTGTTCAACTTAATCGCAACCGTTCCACTTATAGTCAATCTTACGAAAAAATGGATAATATGTCAACCATTTCCCCAACCGTTCAGGCAAAATTTTGTGTGGGAAAATTGGCATTTTTTTATTGTTACATAACTTAACCGCCTATTCCCCACATAGTAATTTGACAAATTACAATATACCGTATTGTAAAAACAATTCACTGTAGTGTTGGGATATAGTAAAATTTGATGACACGTGGAACTGTTCATTAATGGTTAGATATTGTTGTGGATAATTCAGCAAACAGTACGCATTTGGTTCCCGGCTATGCGGGAGGTTGCTTTGACGCTGAAATTATTAACAGGTGCAAGAATGCATCCGAAACATATTTATTTTCCCAGAAAATATACTGCTGGTGGTTACGTCGACCATGCAAACAATGATTGCCTGTATGAGTGCACACGAAACACAGAAATACACCATGCATTCTCTTGGCGCTCGTAAAAATCATTTAGTTCGGTGCGAGAGCTCCACTACGTAAAAACTGTTTCCTCAAGCTCAACGCTAATCGCGAGCAACTGAGTCACTGCGGTGGTATAATGGTAGCGCGCTGCGAAATAAAATTCAAAGGCAATCCCCTCGGTATCTACCACGCCGGGCAAACATTGTCCGGAAAGGTGGAGCTCCATCTCGATAAAGCAATATCTGTCAATGGTAATTGGGCGAAATAGAAATTAAATTGTGTGTTAAATGATTACATTACTGACTCTTCAGGATTCTACTTGATCATATCCGGCTGTGCTGAAATTGTATGGTTCGAAAATGATAGCGAAGATAAAAGAGATACATACAGAGGACAAGAGGAACTTCTGCAAGCAAAAGTTGCTTTGGTTGCCCCAAGCTCTGGTAAGCTAATAGAAAAATTCTGCTCGACGTATGTGTGTGTAGTGAACATGTCTCTATCCAATCGTAGGAGGCGTAATTGAGATACCGGTAGGTACTCATGTGTACAAGTTCCGCTGTGCACTTCCAGTGCATTTGCCTACTTCGTTCGAGGGGAACTACGGAAAGATTCGCTACACTGTTTGCGCTATCTTGGATCGACCGTGGAAGTTCAACCAAACATGTAAGGTGGCGTTCACCGTGTTGAAGCTAGTAGATCTCAATCGGGATCCTATGCTGAGGCAACCGAAGCGTACAGATGTATCCAAAACATTCTGTTGTTGGCCGTGCAAATCACGTCCACTGTTGATTACGGTAGAAATACCGGCTTCGGGTTACGTTCCAGGACAGAAAATCCCAATCACAAATACGTTGAATAACGCTAGTAGTGTTGCCATGCACGGCGTCCAAAGTAGTCTCGATAGAACAGAGTGCTACCGCAGCGAAACACCGTGCGAGAAGACTAAAGTAATAAGCAAAACTTTTGCAAGCGTGTCCACAGCGATTAACAATGACGTATTTTCG
This sequence comes from Aedes aegypti, assembly GCF_002204515.2. Lineage (NCBI taxonomy): Eukaryota > Metazoa > Arthropoda > Insecta > Diptera > Culicidae > Aedes > Aedes aegypti. Next base: position 18,579 of record NW_018735922.1, read on the forward strand.
CGATTGCAACAACAGCTGGACATTCCATCCATTGCACCCACCGGCAATTGTAGCGTTCTGACCATCGATTACGAACTGAACGTAACAATAACAAGTCGATAGCTGTCGCATCAATCCGAAGGTTAAGATTCCCCATACATCATTGGAACAGTTCCCCCTGGTGGCAACTGCGTCGTCGAATATCCATCGACTAACGCCGGTGCCCGCTATGGAACGTTTGACGGAATGTCAACCTCCAACGCCCCCACTGTTGCAAGATATTGATGCGCGTAAGTGCAGCGCAGACATACTTTTGTTTTGTAAATTAATTGTTACAACTGTTTCTTCGCCACCCCTGTAAATACAGCACCTCCGAGTTACCAGGAAGCAATCCACGGAAACAGCAATAGATGTAAACGATGATCCACATGCCATCGGATTCAGCCCTACGTGCCACGATATCCAGTGTATAAGCTGGATGGGAACGTCCCGAAATGTTGAGGCTGTGTGGCTTCAGTGCAGAGAATATTTTTATTATAACTTTTTATGATAATGAAGAAAAATGCCAATAACTGTCAATCTTCGCAATTGATTACAAATATACATTTATTCCATCATTTTTTGTGTGTGTTATTAACTTTTTATATGAACGTGTCAGGGAGCATATCCGGACAAAGGTTGTAATAAGTGAGCACGAAATAGGAGTGCATAATTTTCGGCATTAAATAGTGAGCTCGTTCCACACTGTTTTGTTTTGTTTCAGAGAATGTAAAATGTGGCTTAATCGTGTTTTCCGAATTTAATTGATATTTTTTATTCGAATATTCATGAAAATTTATTTAAATTGTCTAAATAGAAACAGAGAGACTGTTTCTGAAAATTGAAGTGTTGTTTTTCCATGTGCGGCAAATGATTGAATAACAAGCTTTGAAAAAAATAATAACAGTCACGTAACAGTAGTAACACTGACTAAACTGACGTGGTGGCTAGAGCATTTTGCTTCATGAATAATAGCCAAATATTTGAAATGAAAATACGTTGGAACACTAACTCCACCTGGTGGTTTTTGTAAAAGAAACACTTTGACTGGACAAATCTTTAGCACTCCGAGGAAAAACTACACTGTTCGGGTAAAAATACGAGGAATATATTTAATCAAATATAGGAAATAGAGAATACAAAAATCTAAGCTTTCCTTTACGAAATAAAATTTTCTTGACTCAAATATATTGATTTAGAATCAACTCACATGATTGTCGATAGTTTTGACAAAACTAAAATGCAATCATACGAAATTTGATTTAGTTTATTTAGATTTAGTATTTTAAACTCATACCTCACTAGTTGGAAACCAGTGTGTATTGGTTTGGTTTGACTGAATGAGATGCTCGTTGTATAAATGTCACCTCGTACTATTGACGTTGCATCAGTTTGACATTTGCGACCACTCATCATTTGAATTGACCGTTTGCATAATTTTCGGTTACCGTCTGCAATCGAGAGTCACGTCAGTTTAGTCAGTGGTAGTAACAGTGTAGTCACGTTTCCAATAATACTTGAATGGCTAATACTGTAATGAAGATATGTTTACATTGAAACTTCCCAAGAATCAATGTTTGCCACAAGAAAAGTTTCTCAGAGCTATTACTTCAGCTATTAATAGGCGATATTCAAAACTGAAAAGGCAACTAGATGGCTCTTTTTCAGTGGTAGAAAAAACGAAATCCTGAAGCAAAGAAAGCACCAACGGAAGATGAAACTAAACACAAAACGTTATGTATTCACTTTGCACTTGATTTCTAATCGCTACTTTTTTGATCCAGTTTCCTTATTGCAAGTTAATTATACGTTTTTCATTATTGTCCATACGTTTTGACAGTTCTCCGACTACCATTCTTCCATGCGCTTGTGTTGAAAGTTTGAGACATAGGGGTTCAAAAAGTTGAAATTTAGCGTGACATAATTTGTGTACCATCCCTAAGGACTATGACTGGAAACTCGGTAACTGGAATCGTCAGGACCTTAAAAGAATCTGGACGAGTGAGCCTTTTGACTCGTGAATTGCGAAAAAGTTGGCTTGTGCGTGACTGCTATTCAGGAAGTGCGTTGGCTAAGCTCTGGGACAAATGCCTACTAGCTGGTTGGAAGGTCTCATTTGCCCTAAGTATAAGAAAGGGCATCGACTGGAGTGCGCAAATTACCGAGGTACCGTTGTGACTCGAAATCCGGACACTTAAAGAAACCGGTTAACTTCAAGCACCATTTTTATAATTCATAATATATATTTCCTTTTGTTTTTTGTGGTTTATCATGAAGTTAAATGTTTATTCTATTGCATGGTACACATAAAAATAGTGATTTATTATGCAAAAAACGTTTAAATATGCAAAAACATGAGATGAGTCTTGAATTCGAAATCCGGACACTATTAATAGGTTTGCTTCGGATTCCGGACCATTTTTGCTTCGAATCCCGGACACTTCTTTTGAACAAAATATTTGCATAAGGTACCGTGGGGGCAAGTGGGTAATGGAATTCGCATAGGTTGAGATTCTTCCAATTCTAGAGACTTTAAATTGAAACAAATGAGAATGTGTATATTTTTTAGCTTGACTCCCACCACATATAAGCAGCAAATTTTCTTCTGTTCAGTTATGTTAATGTTGAAATGATTCGACAACATTATAACTGCAACATTTCCAATGTTAGTTCTTACATTATAAGGACAGCAATTGCATTTCCTGCTCTGTAGAATTTTCAACCGCTCGTTATTTGTTTTTGAGAAAGTCGAATCATGACGTTGATTAACTCTTCGGGAGAAATCAAAACGGAATCCTTCAATAACGTATTTAGGGTCTTTTTATGAAGGATAGACATATACCCCATTTATTTATGTTTTGAAACTAGCTTTAACATAGACATTCCACGAGATTTCCGTGTGTTCTCTAATATTGCCATTTTTCAGTCAACGTCTTCCTTTTAATATGGCTGCTCGAAGTAAGACATATTGATATTGTAATGTTTGGCAACATCTTTTAGAGAATTTCCATGATTTCTAATAACTTTTTAACGCTTGAGTATAGTGTTTCTTGAATTATCAGCAACGTTATGTTTTCTATGATAATTGCGAACCATGTTTACTTATGGCTACTTAAAGATAAAATACAAATTCAAATCTCTTATGATAAACTTTTCACTTGCCCCACCTGATAAGAAAATTGACGATGTTTAAATTTAAGTTATTTTTAGGTCTACGTCGATATTAATTCTAAAACTTTTTTTAATGCAGTTTTGAAACTGTCACAGAGGACCAACTAAGAAGTGGTACAGGAAATTATTTTCCGCAACTTTTTTTTCAACTGAAATATTAAAATAAGATTGGTACGCCGCCAACTTGTTACGGAGTAACAGTTGGCAGGTTAACAATTTTTCAACTCTATTATGCAATAATGGCTGAAAAATCTCAGAAATCTCCTTACCTATCGTAATGTTCTCAATGACCTCAAAAGGTTTACGCATGAGTTTAAAAACGTTAATTCACATATTCAGTAAAATATATCAATTGTTTTCACTTACCCCAATTTACCCACTTGCCCCCGCGGTAACCTTATTTTGTATAAAATTTAACACACCAACTCTAAAATTTCACAATTTTGAACAGTTTACTGTATGTAATCACAGAAGGTCTCAAGTGGAAAAAACGGCTGAAGCTGACAGAGAGGTACATAAAGTTTCGTCAAAATATCACTCCACTCACCTTATGCTAGCGCCTGGATTTCACAATGCATTACCCCACCTATAGTTAGATTCATGGTAAACCTCTTGATTTGATGCACCAGACACTAAAGTAGCACAATTATTTTTTGTAATGTTAAAAAATTGATGTTCGTTGGTTAACTAGACACGACACCTCCCAATGAATTGGAATAAACTTAGTTTTCTTCAAATATTCCTGTATGTCCAGCTTTCGAAGCAGTCAAATAATTTGCTTCTTAATCCGGACACTGAGATTTTTTCACATAAAACCATTAATCCGCGCATTTCTGGTCATTTCCACTTCACAACAATAGGACACAATAGGTGGCTCTTCATTTAAAACGTGATTTGGCACAATAACACTGTTTTCAATTAAATTTAAATCGAATCTTTCTTCAACGGCAACTGTAAGATGCAGTCTAACAAGCACTGAAATGTGTGGGGAGTCGATACGCATTTTGTTTTTATTTTTATTTTCAATATATTGAAGCCTACTGCGATATATTAACAACTATAACATACAATTAAAGTTGAAGAACAGTTTTGTATAGAAGAAATATCGAAAAATTTGAATTTATATTATAAAAGATGTAAAAACAGTCAATAGTGTCCGGCTTTCGAAGCGTCCGGCAATTCGAAGCAAAACGGTATAACACTCCTTAATTCGGCGTACAAAATCATGTCTGGAATTCTGTTCAACAAATTGAGACCGTATGAGGAGTCCTTTATCGGCGAATACCAAGGTGGTTTTCGAGACGGCCGATTAACGGCGGATCAAATGTTTACCCTGCGTCCAATTCCTAGATAAATTCCGGGAGAACAACTTGCAGACTCATTATCTGTTTGTAGATTTCAAAGCAGCGTATGATTCAGTGAAGAGAAACGAGTTGTGCAAATTATGTCCGAACATGGCTTTCCGGCGGAGGCTGATGAGACTTTTTTATTTTTATTTTTATTTTTTTTTTTTTATTATCTTTTTAGTATATTCCAAACATTACATCATTTCTTATATCTAGGTGTTCTGTGTTATTTAACAACACTATCATCCTAATTTGGTAAAACAAATTTAAGATTTAATTAACATTTTGTTAACAACATATAACATTTCATTTGCCGTAGCAGTTCAGTTTTTTACAGGTGAATTGATTTCACCTGCTTTATAGAGAAAAAAAAACGCTTTAAATATACTTAACCTAACTTAACCTAAACATATAACGCATTTAATCGTGGCAATAGAGATTGTAACGATTTTTGCTGAAATTATTATGATTGTATTTGACATTTGTTCCAATGTTTCAACATTGGATATTTCTATGTAACTCATTGGTACTATACCAGGGAGGAAGCCTCAGAATCATTTTCAAAATTTTATTTTGAATTCTCTGCAGAGCTTTCTTCCTGGTATTACAACAGCTAGTCCATATTGGTAACAGCATACAACATGGCTGGCCTGAAAATTTGTTTGAATATCAAACAGCTTGTTCTTAAGACAAAGTTTTGATTTTCTATTAATTAAGGGGATAGAGACATTTTACATATTTATTACATTTTGGCTTGAATGCCCTCAATGTGATTTTTGAAGTTAAATTCTTATCTAGCATGAGCCCTAGATACTTAACTTCATCTGACCAATTTATTGGAACCCCTCTCATCGTGACAACATGTCTACTTGAAGGTTTCAAATAAAGAGCTTTTGGTTTATGTGGGGAATATTATTAGTTGAGTTTTTGGAAGCATTAGGAGAAATCTTCCATTTTTGCAAGTATGAAGAAAAATATCCCAAACTTTTTTTGCAATCGACTACAGATGACACCGCAGGCTTCGTCCTTGGCGGAGAGGCCTGTGTCATCCGCAAACAAAGATTTTGACATCCCTGAGTACTCAGGTAAGTCAGATGTGAAATATTGTATAATATTGGTCCCCAAAATGCTGCCTTGGGGAACACCAGCCTTACAGGAAGTCTTTCAGATCTGGAGTTCTGATAATTAACCTGAAGTGTACGATTTGACAGATAACTTTGAATTATTCTAACAATGTATGTTGGAAAATTAAAGTTTTTTAATTTTTACAATCAAACCTTCATGCCAAACACTGTCGAATGCTTTTTCTATGTCTAGAAGAGCAAGACCAGTAGAAGTAGCCTTCAGATTTGTTGGAACGGATCAAATTTGTTACACGTAAAAGTTGATGAGTGCGAATGTCCATTGGCGGAATCCGAACTGTTCATTGGCAAAAATTGAATTTCGTTGATGTGGGCCATCATTCTGGTTCAAAATAACCTTTCAAAAAGTTTACTGATGGAGGAAAGCAAACTGATTGGACGATAGCTAGAAGCTTCTGCAGGATTTTTGTCTGGTTTTAAAATTGGAACAACCTTAGCATTTTTCCATTTGTCAGGAAAATATGCTAATTGAAAACATTTGTTAAATATATCAACTAGAAATGATAAGCTACTTTCTGGAATTTCTTGAGTGGAGGATGTAAAAAATTCCATCCATCGCCAGGAGCTCTCAGTATTTATATTGAACTTTTTTAATAATAGTTCTCACTTCTTCCTATATCTAGTCTCCAGGGCATTTTCGAATAACGTTCTCTTTTATTGAGAAGTATTTTCGAAACTCGCTGAGTAACTTCATGTTTCGAATTGGGACTTAGTAAGTCCTACCAATTAAAATTGTTGTCGCACTTTTTCAAAACTGGCATAGCAAGTTTTTTGAGCTATTTCTCGCAAGTTAGTTATGTAATAATTTTTGTTTTACTCTTCAATGGCCGGTATTGGGGCTTCTGAGGTTTGTTTCCAAGAATTTTGCGATAAATTTCCAAAAGGGCTTAGAGCCAGGGTCCAATTGAGAAATTTTATTTTCAAAATTTTTGTTTCTTAATTGAGCAAAACGTTTCTTGATTTCTTTCTGCAAATCCTGCCATATAATTTTCATAGCAGGATCGCGAGTGCGTTGAAATTGCCTTCTCCTCACGTTTTTAAGACGGATCGGTTTAAGATCATCGTCTATAATCACGGATTCAAATTTTACTTCACATTTTGGAATTGCAATGCTCCGGGCTTCAACAATGGAATTTGTTAAAGTTTCAAGAGCATTGTCAATATCAAGTTTAGTTTCTAAAGAAATGTCAACATCAAGATTGGAGTCAACATACGTTTTATATATATTCCAGTCGGCTCGTAAATAATTGAAAGTGGAGCTGATAGGATTGAGAATCGCTTCTTGGGATATTTGAAATGTAACAGGGACATGATCAGAATCAAAATCAGCATGAGTAATCAGTTGGCTACAAAGATGACTAGAGTCGGTTAAGACCAAATCAATCGTAGATGGATTTCTAGAAGAGGAAAAACATGTGGGGCTATCAGGGTATTGAATTGAGAAATATCCTGAAGAGCACTCATCAAATAAAATTCTGCCGTTGGAATTACTTTGAGAATTATTCCATGACCGATGTTTGGCATTAAAGTCACCAATGACAAAAAATTTTGACTTATTGCGAGTCAATTTACGCAAGTCAGTTTGGAGCAAATTAACTTGCTGCCCAGAGCATTGAAAAGGCAAATAGGCAGCTATGGAAGCATATTTACCAACTGTGTTTCAACAGAAACACCTAAAGTTTCAAAAACTTTAGTTTCAAATGACGAAAACAGTTGATGTTTTATACGCCTATGAATGATGATTGCAACTCCCCCACATGCCCCATCAAGTCGATCATTACGATAAACAAAAAAGTTAGGATCTTTTTTAGTTTGGATCCAGGTTTTAAATAAGTTTCGGTATAACTGCTATATGCACGTTATTAGCTGTAAGAAAATTAAACAGCTCGTCCTCTTTACCATTCAGAGAACGAGCATTCCAATTTAAAATATTTAAATTATTATTTGTAAATTTTACACCAACTTGGACTGCTTCAGTCATAGTGGTGGCTTTGAACATTGCATCAATCATTAGATTCAATTGTTCAGTTAGAAAATTAAAATCAGAGGCAGACATATCATCTGATGATTTCCCATTGGAATTTTTGGTAGACAATGAAGCAGGGTAGGAATTACCTGTGGCGGTAGGGTTTTTCCATTTGATTTGAAACAAGTAGAATGGGTACTCATGGAACGAATAGGGGAAGAGTTCAAATTACCTGCTACGATATCGGCAAAGGATTTACCGTGGGTAGATACATTCAAAATTGAAAGATTCGAACGGCTACCCGACGGATTAAAATTTGTTTGTGAATGAGCATGATCATGATCTTCCTGGTGGGTATGATTCCTAATCAAGCGATCGTTAACTGAAAAACGAGCATTGTTCGATACTCTACCAAGCAAATTCCGGAAACGACCGTTATCGTAACGGATATTATCCTTCATCTGCTGGCACGAGCCTCAACGACTCTTTTGCGTGAAATGCATTCCCAAAAGTTAGCTGTTGTGAGGGCCTTGCAATTGGCGCATTCAACTTTTCTGGTATCTTCTTTCACAGGACAGTCGTCCTTAGCGTGAGAAGAACCTCCGCAATCATGCATTTAGCATCCATGCGACATTTTTTGTACCATGACCCCATTTTGGCACGACGCACTGAGTGGGTTCTGGTAATTTCCTCAGGTTCTGGAAATGTTCCAGTTACACGGACATCGAACATCAAGTTTAGCTTTTTCTAAAGCTTCATGTAATTTAGATTCTTTTTGTTAAAGTAACTAAATAATATTCTTGAGAAAGCCCTTTCCGAACAATGCCAGATTGGGTTCTCTTTTTCATAATGATTACTTGGACTGGGGAAAATCCAAGTAAATCATTTATTCCATTTTTGATCTCTTCAGCGTGACTTATAGTCACTTGAGAGACCTTTCAAACGACTTTGAACAAACGTTCATTTTGTCGTCATAAGTAAAAAATTTGTGCTTTCATTTCTCTTCAAGATGTCTGAGAAGAAGTTCGCGATCTTTTAAGAGGTTTCCGGGCAAAACGCGACAGTCTCCTTTCTTTGCGATTTGGAAGAAACCTTGATTCCCCTAATGGAGTTCAAGATCTCCTGCCTAAATCCCCGCAATTCGGAACAACTGCCACGATAGGCGGGCACTCTTTGCTCCTCACTTGAATCAAGAGCCTGGGCTAGAGGCTGCTTCGATTTGGTGTTTCGGGAAAATTTGTCTAGAGCATCGAACTGATTGCTCATTTATCGAATACAATTATTCATTTCACCCTTGGAAAACTTCGCATTCCGGGGGAAGCGTCCTTTCTTCCATTCTTGCCACGTGTAGTGACAGTTTTAAAACCCACTTTTTTGGAAGGAAGTAGTGAATCAGAGATTCACCCCTTCCTTTTGTTAGTTGTTGATACCATGTTAGTTAATAAACGAGAAAGACGTGACCTTCGAGAGGTTTTTTCCCAAGACGGTGTCCAAGAAGGATTACCACCGCTAGCTTTCGCCAACGGGTCCAACGAAAAATCGAAGGCACGGGTCCAAACAAGGATCGTAAAGGGATCAATAGTAGAAAAAAAAAGTACTGAAAAGTACTGTTTTAGTAGCACTGAAAAGTACCGTTTTTTAATTTTAGCACTGAAAAGTACTGTTTTATTGCTTTAGGTAGTTTTTAAGACAAATTTTTCATACTAAATCCATGAAAATCATGTTTTCGACACATTTCCGTCCATACAAAAATGTATGGAAAAAAAATCACCGATAAAAAATTTAAAAACCTTCCGATTATGAAATAAAGACCGAATACTGATCTCTAGCGAGAAAAAATCCGATGTACATTCGATTTTAATAATCGTCAGGTTCAGACATAGCGTGCAACAAGGCTGCTGGAGAGGACGAGCTCCCGGCCGATCTTCTCAAACACGAAGAGAGCAGCTGCACGAACTCCTTCACCGTATCATTTCGAGATATGAGAGGAAGAACAAATGCCTACTAGTTGGTTGGAAGGTCTCATTTGCCCTTTGTATAAGAAAGGGCATCGACTGGAGTGCGCAAATTACCGAGGGATAACACTCCTTAATTCGGCGTACAAAATCATGTCTGGAATTCTGTTCAACAAATTTAGACCGTATGAGGAGTCCTTTATCGGCGAATACCAAGGCGGTTTTCGAGACGGCCGATTAACGGCGGATCAAATGTTTAACATGCGTCAAATCCTAGATAAATTCCGGGAGAACAACTTGCAGACTCATCATCTGTTTGTAAATTTCACAGCAGCGTACGATTCAGTGGAAAGAAACGAGTTGTGGCAAATTATGTCCGACATGGCTTTCCGGCGAAGCTGATTAGACTGATTCGTGCAACGCTTGATGGATCGCAATCTAGTGTGCGGGTGGTGGACGAGACTACAAAATATAAAAACACAAGGAAAAATGTATTATAAAATAATGAAACACATAAATAATTTAAGAATAAGAGTTCATGCAGACACTCACAGTAACGAACCATTCATACTTTGATAAATAATTATATTTATGTCATATTCCCACCGTTGTAACGATGAAAATGTGTTCAGATTTGAAATAAAAGCATGGAACGAGCTCACCAATTATTCCTCCATCCTTGGCTGAGCAACCACAAATCACCTTCAGCTTGAGTTTCACGAATCACTGCCAGCAAAGCACACTATCCCGATAGCTTGAGCCTGCGCAACACACTTCCTCGAGGTGGATAGAAATGAGTAATGACATCGTCAATTACCTTTCAGAATTAACTGTTTCGGAATATATCACCTTCTTAATCTTGCACACCGTTGTCATCATACCATGCGAAACATTATGATATGGATTATTGAATTTGTTGATTTATTTATTTTATGTAAAAATATACATATGAGATATAAATGCATTTGTTAGTATTACACCTAATGTCAACTGATAATATTCGAAGCTGTAAACGACTCCGAATGTTGCAAATTTATTCTGGTATTATAACAGCAAAGAAAAAAAAAGAGTGCTGCAATCTTAAATTCAATAACATATGAGAGTCCGTTTTAATACTTCAGCACTTTTTTTGCGCGTAGAACTAACCTAGCCGAGTATACTTTGTTCAGAATCTACATCCTAAGGGGAGAGCCGAAATTGTACACCGGGTACCGGGGAATGTACGCCTGAAATCCGATCGCATTCGGTTCCCCGTCGTTCACGTTGACCGCCGACTGGTTCATGGCTTCCTGGTAGGTTGGGGGTACTGAAGAATGGGGATATTAATTTTAAAAATCAATATATGATGCACTAAATGAGAAGGATGGTAACTTACAAAATCCAATAGGAGGTGCGGCAGGTGGATACGGCAGAGGGGATCTTGGCGTGTTGGGTAATTCCGGCATGGACAAAAGCGGAGTCGCAACCCCTGACGGCATGGGCATTCCGCCACTCCAGCCAAAGCCAGGGCTGCTATTGCTCACAGGTTCAACCTTTGGTGACATTCCGAACGGAACTGTACCGATGGTGATTGGAATGGTCATTTCTTGATCCGAACGGAAGCCGCCCAGTTTGACCTTAACTTTGAGTTCGTATTCCACGGATATGATGGAACATTTGCCGGTCGGGGCGGTGGCCGGGATCACCAAGTCTTGTGTGTACTGGTCGGATTTATCACGTGTAACGGTTGTGACCATTTTGGCCACCGTTTTAGCTTCGTTCCTTGCCTTTCGAGTCGGAGTTTGACTGATGAAGCACACTTTGCGCACGAGTTTACTTCGGATGGCGTGAATTGGGATATTGCTGGCGTTGTTCAGATTGACCGTGATGGGAATCTTCTGACCGGAAACGTATCCGCTTACGGGAAGTTCTATCGAGAAGTGCATTGGTCCGGAAATGCACGGCCAAAACCAGAAGCTTTTGGACCGTTCGAGCTTCATGGGTTGACCTATCTTTTCCGACTCATGATTGAGATCCAAAGGTTGCAATACTGTGAAGGCAATAGTGCAAGCTTGGTCGAACTTCCACGGCCTATCGAGTACGGCACGGACCGTATATCGGACCTTCCCGTGTTCCCCTTCGAACGATGTGGCCGCATTGGACGGTATCTGGCATGAGAATTTGTATTCATGTGTTCCGGCCGGTATTTCGATGGCGTCATCTAGAAAGCAAGTAACAAAGGAATGACTCACGTTGATTTGCTGCCGAAGAGTGTTCATTGAGAGCAATCATAACCAGGGCTGGTAGCGAAAAGTGTTTGTCATAAATAGTTATTTAAGAGCAGTCAAATTGTCAAGCGTTTAAATAAGGGGAACACTCTTGGTCTTATCAAAAAGAAGCCTCAAAAATAATTATATGTAAGCAATATATTGAACAATTTTGGCAACTAAAAACCACTAAATGTATAGATTTTTTTACTTATGGATCGATAAAAATAAGCAATGATAAGTTGGAAACTAGTAATAAATAAAAATTTATGATACTTTTATTGGATAGTTTTCATAACATTTTTCGCGTAAAGCAGTACAATTCATGTTTATGATTATGATAAAAGTTCTCGCGTAAAATTACTTGAAAACGATTTTAGATGTCCCCAGTCACTTAAAATCTACCTAATTATTTCTTAAATACTTTAAAATTATGACGCAGAAGACATCAAAACCAGAGTCTATGAATGGAGAGTTGCGCGAAGAGACTTCTTTGAATGGTTGTTCTTCTTCGTCTTCGAAAACAGCCCCTATCTGTTTTGCTGGTCTGCTCGATAGGTAGACGGTTTGACAGTTCGATAGGTAGATTTGGTATCACTCTTCGCGCAACTCTCCATTCATAAACTCTGATCAAAACGATTTACAGTAAGTGCAGATATCTACAAGAGTTTTTTCACTGAATACTGATAAAAAAATCGTACTTAAATACACACAAATAAAGGTAAGATGAATTGTAACCGATTGTATATTACATAAACATACTACTATAAATAACGGGGTACGGGAGGGACCAACAGGGCACCCGATTGAAGCGATCTGGACAGGGAGCCTGGGACTGCCTCCTCCCTGTTGTTAACATTTCGTGGATTGAGGGCGGGCTCTTCGACACCATCTATTGGGAGTATTCTGTCAGTCGAGGGCTTGATTTTACAGTTGTTCGTGAAAACTTTCTTCTGGAAGGAGATTCTTTTCCCCTGCCGCGGGTTTCGTGCAAGTGTCTATGCTTGTGGGTCCGCACACCCATTTTTGGCCCTTCATACAGAAAACTGACTGCTCACAAACAAAAGTACAATCTTGATCAAATCGCTTTTCAGATTATTCCAGTGCTATAGGCAGATGCCTTGCTACAATAGATGGTAGAACCATATCATCATCATCATATCTACTAGAGTTTTTTCACAGTCTTCATAATTTTTTTTACCCATTTTGACCAAAATTTGCATAAAAAAACTTTGGCCTGTAAGTTTTAAAATAATGATTTGATGCACTGCACTTATTTATTTCAATACAATAATTTTATTCTTTATTCTATTATTTTCAACTAGTTTTCTTAAAATAACTCCTTGGAATTCAAAAGCTCATTTAAGATTATCAAACCTTGAAGGAAACATTTCTACTTTGCTTATAACAAGATAAAAGTAAAATTTGCTTGCATTTCCACCGAATAATAAAATATTCTGTGAAATAGTAGAATCGTAATAGAATTTAATGATAGATACAACAAAAAATCTGAATCTGAATTTATAATAAGAAAGATAAATGTTACAACCTACTGAAATATCCAGAAATAAATAAATAGATTCAATTGTACATTATAGGCTTTATGATATTTTAATGAATGTAACCAGGGCCACATTTTAGGGGGCCTCATAAATCTCGCCAAATAGGGTAAATGATGGCTTCGGCACCCTGAGGGTATTTTCGGCAGCACAAACTTATCGTCCTTGTACAAATTTATCTACGGAACAAGAGTTAACTTCAATGTACTCAAACATATTCCTTGAACTATAATCTTCCTTGTGAATCTCATTTTTCACAAAATATTATATAACATGGGTTTTAATCATTTAAATGAAATAAATGCATACGAAAATTATCGTCATTCATGAGCTGCGAATTAAAACAACACAAGAACTGCTTAAGAAAAACTCACCACTTTAAACGGTCCAATTCTCCGCTCCAAATTCCAATTTTTTTCACAAAAACTACGCACCGATTACTTATGCACTATTGAACTTTAGAATTTGTATATTAAAGCACTCGAAAATACTAAATTTCAAGTGCTTCAAATCACAAATTAAAACTAATGCACTTTGATTTCCTCGGCAATCACTTTTTATTACTGGACAAGGTTTGCCAGGAAACATATTCAATTGCGGGTGTATTTATTATTCACAATTTAAATTCATAGAAGATTCAAACTTTATCATTAATTTATTGGAATTAGGCAACAAAGCATGCATTGGCAATAATTGAGGCCTTTCAATACTTTCCTTATCTTTTCTTATCTTTCGCATAAACATCAATATACTGAGAAACATATGAAACATACGTCTTTCAATAGGTTAACTATTTTGGCAACACTCCTGTTGTTCTACAGGCAATTCGCGACTACGAAGCAAAAAGAGATTCCACAAAGCACTCGCACCAACGGAAAACCTCGTAAGGAACTGTCATCGTGTACGTGAAGAAAAGCAAAAAACATCTCTCCTTGTTTTTCTCACAGAAACCGAAAAAAACATCAACAGCTTCGCAGTCGCGAATCAGAGGATGATGTTTATGTGTCAAGTCATAAGTGAATTGATTTGAAAGGGTCTATTCTGATTTTCTCATACACTGAGAATAATATGAACGCAAATAAATTTTAATTGTAAAGTTTGGATTTTGATCCGACTAAGCCGATCGAACAATATTCGGAGAGTGCTAATCATAAACCAACAAAAAATCGTGAAACATCGTAACCGATTTTTTTATGTTATTCACTCTCTCGGTAATAACATGATGATAGAGCATTCAAGAGCAGCAACCTTTACAGACCACAACCATATCGAGCCATTCAGCGAATAGTTCAATTCACGGTGAAATTATTACCTTTTGCATTTAAAGAAATTTAAAACAACTGCGTAAAGTCGTTGGGGGTGAGATTTGGCCAAAAATGTGTAAGTCCTCATTTATTTCTAAACAACTTTCGCAATTTGCATGATATTTCGGCTAAATAAGAGAATACTTTGCCAATGCTGAACAAATGATTGAAATTTGATTATTTTCCTCTAAATAGGAAACGACGAAAATTGGCCCAAACTCACCCCTTCGAGGGGATGACATTTGGCCAAACAAACATCAGTCAGGAAAGTGAACTATCGATAAACATAGGAACCCCTTATGAAAATTCGCCACCAAGACATCGGATTGAAATTCATAAATTTTACGTTATAAAACCGAAATTTGAAAACAACAATAGTTTTCGCCGGCAATCGTGGAATCGAACCAAGAACCTTGCGATCAATAGGCTCGTGCGCACTCCCTTTTCTATCGACGCCTTAATGTGGGGTGATGCTAAAACGATACATACAGCTTTCGTATTGCAATAATCGTTCCATCATTCTTAAGGCAAAATATATGAATTTATATAGTCCAGTTCGCTGCGTGTAGAATAGATACGCAATAAGAACAAATCAAGAGAATCGTGTACCTTTCAAATTTTCTAGAGCTTTCCAATATGATGGATGATATGATGGACAGGAATGTGAGATTTCTAGTAGTATTCGTCCACCTAAAAGCGAGATTATCTGTGAAGCCTCAAAAGTGACAATTTAAAAAGGCCTTTTCAGCTTTTTTCGATGATTTATTAAAAATAAACTACTAGTTCTATGAATCTAATATTTCGATGGTACAGTCAACCTTCATTCGTTGCGCTAAACCTGTAGCCCACTTAGTGCAAGACTTTGACTAATCGGGCTGAGTTTCGAGTTGTCAAATAACATAAAACAAACAAACGAAGCTATAAACATTGATAAATTGCGTCTTATGTCAGAAAATGACGTTTGCCTTCGTTTTAGGTGGGCTATAGCCCAACTAACGGGAGCTCAATTGAAACGTAGCCCACTTGAAGATAATGCGACGAACGAATTTCGACTGTAGTTGTAGATAATATCAAGGATTACCACGGTTACTATATTGAGAAGGTGATATATTCCGAAAACTGACAGCTACTTGATGACGTCGAACAAATTTGTGAAAAAATGATCTAGTGATCCTGATGGTATATAGTACGAAAGAAGTGAAACCAGTGTGTAGCAAGTGGTGAGTTACAGTCGTCGGCACTAACCAGAGGACGGTGTGTCCATCTTTTTCTCTTTTGTGATTTCTTCCTTTCGTAACGACAAAAGTCATGCGTGTTGTTTGAATGCGGACGGATGGTGTGGATCAGGAGCGAATAAAAGGGATAATATTCCGGCGCTCATTTTAAATCAACATCCAGCGGTGGCAGTAACGCGCAGACAATATTACGCGCAATTCAAACGCAATTCTGAAATACAAATTGTCCAATAATTGCGTTCCGTAGATTTTCCTTGCGGAGCACAATATTATGAACCAATTAACAATGACGTCACGCTGCACGTTTTTGGTTGGTTGGTTGGTTCTTGGTTAGAATCGCACCTGCTGCAAGTTTACAATCATGGCATGTCAATTTTCACAGCCGAAATTCTGCCACAGTAAGACTTGATACAAAAAATATTCGATGAAATAAATGAAAACGAAATTAGGCTGCGTCCATTTATGACGTAACGCTAAACTGTTCAATTTTCGACCCGCTTCCCCTCCGTAACGGTCTTTGTATGAAAAAAAAAATGTATGAGCCGCAACATTTGAGCTTACTTCCCACCCCGCTACAGCGTTACGTAATATGTGGACGGCGCCTTAGTCTGCACTAATTAAGTGGCGTTGTGCATTCAATTTGATTCTTTGTTACTGTATTTATAATTGCAACGCTGTTTTCAGTGTAGTCTGTATTTTTCTGCATTGGCCCTTTCAGCGAGTAGAACATAATGAGTGACGTTTAATTTCAGTCATTGTCAACAAATGCGAAAAGTAACCAATACATAAGCTTGTTTTTGCACAGTTTTGGATTGCCGAAGTGAACATTTTTGTTGCCGACAATAGTAATTGCATTGCCGATAATAGAACAAGTGCCTCGTGACTTTGGCGAGGAAAAACAGATGATTTAGAGAATAAAATAGTGTTATGTGTATAATAACTAATGAATAAAGAGTGCTCAAGTGTATTTCAGGTGTCTCCTGATAATTCCTGTGCTTAATGGTTGTGTATAATTGCCTTTTTCGAAGTCCAGCTGCTTAGATTGCGAGAATACGTAAGTGTAAGTTCCCTTTTTGTGATCTGAATAATGAGAAACTTAAATTCGAATCTTATGTGATACAGTTTGCATCCTTGAAAAAATTTTACTCGATCATGAGGTCGAATTTCTACCCGTCAAGGTAGGGATTTTTTTCAGTATGTATGGGATAAGTCTTTTGTTGGGCTACATTATAGAATATTGTTGGTTTTCTTTTTTTCTCATTCACAGGTGTCAAAGTTACCCGTACACCCCTTAACGTTAATTTAATTGTGTTTTGATTTTTAGCCGGCATTTTTTTTTATCTTCATCAAGAGATTTTTAAGCCTGGGCTAGTTATCTGAGGACAACGGCTTTACTTATCTTGAGGAGTGTCAATATAACTTTTGTGCATAATTTTACTCTCCGGGGATGAGATTCGCAGGGGCGTGGTGTTCTAACACTATACCAATCTTTCTCTGATTTGAAATTGATTGCCTTTGCTTTTCATGTGCCAAATTTCGGAGCTTCATGCATAGGATTAAATAATACCCTGGCTCGCGAATTAGAGCTGGACATATCAGACATCATCAACATTGGTAAACAATGGTTTGCAAGACGCCGTTGAGCTCAAATTAACTCGTCCCTCCAATTTCACTATCAGGAAGAGACCACTATTCTTCAGGTTTTTTTTTGCAGTTATTATTGGCAAGTTTTTCGTCGTGCGAATGCTCCAGCTTCAATTAGTTGAGATGATTCTGACCTGACAAAATAAATATGGCACAGGCAGTCCTCTCAAATCGATGTGCTTCACTCTTAGTTAAGGTGTGCTTTTAAGGCTCTTAATCTATTGGTCGTATTACGTCTTAAATCGCCATCGATTTTATTTAGCGTCTCTCATCACGCGTACTTCAATATTTATCAAATGTGGCAGTTCTCAAACGCGCTCCACAATTTTTAGCAATAACATAATGCGTATCATAAAAGGTTTTTCAATTCACATTTCACAACAACGCCTCCAATCCTCAGCGGTCTCACACTGTATTAATAATTCACAAGTGGTCTTCCAACTCGATATTATAAAAGTCTATAAGGCTTTCCCTCTTTTCTGATTTTTGCGGTCTCTCAACTTGCTACATAATCTCTTCAAGGCGGTTCTCTAATGCCCTACAATATAAGTGAAGGTGGCGTCTATAACGCGAACTTCCCTATTTCCGATCTCAGGGTCCTTTCAACTCGCTATTATCAGTTACAAGCGGTCTTCTCATTCGCTATTATTTCCAGGTGTCGGTCTCAATCGGCTCTTACCTATTTTGCTATATCATCCTGCTTTTTGTTTGTTTGCAATGAATTTATTCAGAATACATCACTTTTTAGCTAGCTAAAACAAGGGTGATATGACTTTGACTTTCTGGTATCATTTTTATAGTTTAGTAATTAGTAGGCGATAATTAAATATTTGTTGATTGAAATGTGATAGTTTTAACTGGATTTGTTTTTGATGCTGCGGTTTTCTTGTGCATATTGCAATGTTTCTCTATTTCACCAAATTATTGAAATAAAAAATGTTCATAACTCATAAAGAATGAATTACCTTATATTTTCACCAAATACGCGTTTACTAGTTTAGATTTTGTAGAGAACTTAATTTGTGAATAAATAAAGATATTAGAAATATCAATTTTCTGGACACCTATCCTACATCATTGAAACTCATAGGAACGGCTAAGTAGACTTACAAAATTAGCGTCTTGGGCAAGTTGTTCAATTAAACAAAGGAGTTTATAGGAAGCGTTAAAGTTGCCTGCTATAAAAGTTGTGACATATTTCCGTATTTTGTTGACGCCCTTATGTATTACTGTCAAAATTGTCTTCTCATATGTAACATTTTTTGCCTAAGTGTTCTCCAAAATTTCTTCATAATCAAAATTTTTTTTTTCATTATTTTTGCGGTTGGCCATGTGGCATTGTATTGAAATGAACAAGATAAATTATCCAGAGTGGCAACGAAGGGAATGAAAATAACTATTTATGGTACAACTTTAGATGAGATTTTCCCATCGTGTGGATAATTTTAATCATGCCATTAGATATCTTTTTTGTTATGGCTAGTAATATATTTTTTAGGGGAATGAATGGAAGGATTTTTGAAAGCTAAAGCTTTTCACGTTACGAAACGGCAGTTTTTTGATAGGAAATAATTTTCGACGATGCATATTCTGTGGTTATGACATGAGTTTAATAGTATGGCAGAAAAAATTACATTTTATGAAAAAATAATATTGTTTTATCTTCCAGAGCATTGCATTCCAACGTTTCGATGTCTCCGATTTAATGTCTGTATCTTCGCCCTGGTCTACTGATCGAATATATGTTTTTGTTTATTCTTGTACTGCCAGTTGATG
>NW_018735923.1:0-30787 GCF_002204515.2 Aedes aegypti
TTTTCGACACCCACCCCCCCTCGTAACGCTTTTTGTATGAATATTTTTTACAAATTTTGTATGAGCCGTAACATCATGAGGGTGGAAGAAGGCTCAGATGCCATTACCTGACAAGCGCCGATCCGGCTCAGAACATAGTACCCAATAAAGGATTATGACTATGTCAACCCTAGCATGACCTCCCTGCTTGCATAGATAACCATGGGATCATAAAGGCAACCATTCCAGCGAGATAGATAGCGGCTCTTAGGGGGACCCATAAGAGATGATCAACCAAGACAAACAACTAGCGGAATGTGAAGGAGAGGCTTCTGGATCCATCTGTAACCGGCTAAGGTTCCCGTCAAGAAAGGAGGCGACCAATATCAACTTAAGTGAGAACAGTGTGGGTGAAAGCCTAGATACCGTGACGACAGCGCCGTATGCGGCAGATGAATGAGATGAGGTGGCGAGAAAGACGAACGAAGAGCTGGCAGAAGTCGTGAATCATTCGCGTCAAACAAGGCACCGGGACCCGAGGGTATCCCGAATGTTGCTTTGAAAGTGACAGAGAATGCGGATCCGGACATGTTCAGAACCACGATGCAACGCTGCATAGATCTAAAAATCTTCCCGGATGTATGCAAGCGACAGAAATTGGAGCTACTACCAAAGGCGACTGAGACCGCTCGAGGAGTCCTTCGTCGGCGAATACCAAGCTGGTTTCCGTGAGGGCCGTTCTACAACGGACCAGATGTTTAGCTTGCGAATGATCCTAGATAAACTCCGGGAGTATAACTTGCAGACTCACCATCTGTTTATTGATTTCAAGGCGACGTATGACTCAGTGAAAAAAAATGAACTGTGGCAGATAATATTTGAACATGGTTTTCCGGCGAAACTAATTAGGCTGATACGTGCTACGCTGGTTGGTTCGAAATCAAGTGTTCGGATCACAGACGAAGTGTCACCCTCGTTCGTGACGTTAGATGGGTTGAAGCAGGAGACGCACTTTCGAATTTACTGTTCAACATTGTACTCGAGGGTGCTATTAGGAGATCTGGCGTGCAGATAAATGGCACTACTATCCAAGGTCGCATATGCTCCTTGGCTTTGCGGACGATATAGACCTACAGTCGAAGCGCGTTATAACGACATCACAATAGCCTACAGTCGAAGCGCGTTACAACGACCGTCGCAATAGAGAAAGTCGTTATAGAGCATAGATATAACATTGAATATTTTTCATGGGACCGAAAAATGTCGCTATAGAGAGCTTTTGTCGTTATAAAAATTGTCGTTAATAGGAACTTCGACTGTTACTGGAATCGGTCGCAGGTCAGTGGAAGAGGCCTTGGACTCATACCCGCCAATTATAAAGTTTCTTGAGATCGTACATTACGAGTCCTCAACATTAAAAAATTTTGTACTTAATCGTTCCTATCGGAATGACTCATGTTCAGAATTTGAGACAAATGGAATTTGCCCAGGAAAATTGTGAAAATTGCAAAATGTCTTGATTTTGAATGAATATCCAGTAGAATGTCATCCTATGCAATGACGTGACGCTACGCTGTAGCCAGCAAAGGAATCACCAGTTTTGCGCGCTCTGCATTTCCTCTCTCGTTTCCATCGTTTCATCGATAGGTACACACTAGATTGCTGGCTACACAAAGATCGTACAAGAGACGGAGAAAACTAACAAGTAGCACATGTTTCTCTCATTTCGTCCAGGGTGTCATGAATGTTCAGAGGAATGGGTTATAGATGCGCTAAGAATATATTGCAAAAGAGGCGTAATTTCCACTAAACATGTGCTTAGATTCGTCTGTAATGATCGAGGATGTAAAAAGTTCAACACATTGCGTAATTGGACAAGTTATCCTGAACAAAAAAACGACAGTTTAAGACAAAAACACTAAACATTTCACACATGGACTTGAATTATCGTTTAAGTAAAACAATTTCAGCATGTGCCAATGACAGTCCCATAGTTCATTACTCATCGTTCGTTGTTATGCCAAGCAACACAGACACGTGAACTATTTTGTCTATCTTTTGCAGTCGCGTAAAGCTCCGCAAATATAGGTACTAGGGTAGGAGCTCTACGCGACTACATATAACTTATATTGATAACATTTTGCCTTACACATTGCGCAACCTCAAAACGCCCAATTGAAGATGATAAGAAAGCACGCAGAAATATGGTAAAAGTTTCAAGTGTATTGTTATGTGTACCTAATAGCTAGCAGGCACGTCATCAATGGCCGCATGTATAGAAATCAATCATTTCCCTGGCGTATCGCCGCTTGATTGTGATTTCTCCCATCTCTTATCGCCCCGCACGGAACGTGTTCATCCTCTACATTTTATTGCGCTCACTGAACGGCTGTCTTCCGTGACTAACAAAGACCGTCCGCCGGACAGTGCTGATAGCTACTGTGCGCAAATTGTGTCTA
This sequence comes from Aedes aegypti, assembly GCF_002204515.2. Classification (NCBI taxonomy): domain Eukaryota; kingdom Metazoa; phylum Arthropoda; class Insecta; order Diptera; family Culicidae; genus Aedes; species Aedes aegypti. Next base: position 2,439 of record NW_018735923.1, read on the forward strand.
GATATTGATTCCCTGACCCCCGTTGAGCCACTTACCTGTTTGTTGGCGAATATAAGTAGAACGGCATCTCTGAGTTCATCTTCCGCCAGCATTCGCATCAGTTCTTCGCGGCTTCGCCGATACGTTCCGCGATCGTTACTGTCCACGACGAAGATAAGTCCCTACAAAGAACAATGGATAAGAATGTGTTCTAAGTGGAAAAGCTCAGAGCTCGCAATGCTTACTTGTGTGTCTGGAAGTAATGCCTCCACAGTGGTCGGATCTTGTCCTGACCGCCCACGTCCCATACGGTAAAACTAATGTTTTTGTATTCTACAGTCTCCACGTTGAAACCTGGAAGATTGCGCATGGGAGTTGAGTATTTCATGCTTACCACAAACAATTATGAATTCTCACCAATGGTAGGAATCGTTGTAACAATTTCTCCTAATTTAGTTTATACAGGATTGTGGTTTTACCGGCGGCGTCCAATCCGACCATCAGTATTCTCATCTCCTTCTTGCCGAACAGTCCTTTGAACAAGTTTGCGAACACGTTCCCCATGCTGCTTGTTTTGTTTTATCTTTCGCTAAGTTTTTCGGGGGGTTTGGAAGGTGTGTCTCCTCACAACTTATCCACAAGCTAATAAAAAATCCTAACCTAAGGAGAACGGAATTTGGGGGTTGTTCCTGCCTTTCTTTTTGTATTGTGGGTTACGTTGGACTCTCCTCCGTTGTAGAAGGGTACTTTCGCCTACTTAAGTTTTGGGGGCGCTACGTTTGTGATGCTCCTCCAGTAGTTGGTTTTACACTAGAGTTAGAATGTTAAACCTGCAACGAAAAACAAAAACAAATGATTAGGAATGTGTATTTTATGACGGTAGGTGTACTGAATGAGAGAATTTGAAAAACAATGTATATGGAGTATATAAACTAAGCATATCTAAATAAAAATTCCAAACCAGTTTACAATTAAACCGTAATCATCGCCATTTGGATTTTATATCTATTTACAATCCACAATGGAAACTAAATTGTCAGACCTAGAGAAGATCATATCTTGACTGCAGTGTAAAACTCTAATACACTAGTCTTCTCATTCATGTGTTCGCTATAATACTGCTTCCACATTTCAAATTTTAAACGTGTTTTTGGATGCTACCTGGATTGAAATTTTAGATTGTATTAAAGGGAACATTCTGGGATTTTTAAACTTGTACGTATAGCATCTTCCAGTATGTCCCAATATACGGTTTTGTTTGTTACGGTCACTAGAAAACACTGAGAATGTGGATTGTGGTGAGAGTAACATCATCCGAGGACTTCTTATTTTAAAACATACAACTGGCGCTCGTCAGAAAAGAAAAGAGAAGATTACACTGACCTACACTCATCTACGCGAGTATGTGAGAGTGATATTGGCTTTGAGTGTAATGCGTTATATGGACAGAAGATTGCCAATATATCTGGCGAAAGAACACGGGATAAATGACGAAAAATGAAAAGTGAAGGAAACTGTTTATTGACCATTATGGTCCAACGATAGCTATGATCGTATTATACACATTGATAAGGGATGATTCAAGTATTAGGTAACGCAAAATTTGTCAATTTTGGACCCCCTCCCTCCCCACGTAGAAGCTTTCGCATGTATTTTTTTGTATGGACGGCAACACTACGGAAGACCCTTCCCTCCACATTTTGCATCACGTAATATTTAAACGATCCCTTCCCAAGTCCCATTCATATCTGTACATATTTCTGTTATTCTAGTCAATAACGGGAGTAGGCAACTACGAATTGTACGGTACTTATTTCATAATCATATCCAAACAATTCGTAGAATGATGATGAAAACGCAGTCCTTAATTTAATATATTATTGCTTTGTTCTTCGGTTACGAAATTGAAGGGAGCATTAGAGTCTGGAGTATTCCATTAATGACCGAAAGTTTGTTTCTTGATTCGTTGTGAGCATGTCAATGGCACTGATGCGTGCCACACCGATGTTCTTAAACGGAGCTTAAAATGTGAAAGAGTTGTCACCGACACGAAACCGTCCCTTATTGTACCATCGAATAACGTTCGATTTAGTTTTCGATGAAGTTTATTACCAAGGTGTGCATCCCAAAATTAGTTTTCCAATTCCCAGATTTTTCCCGGATGCCCAAGAATAAACAAACAGATAAACTCTGCGGCTTGATATTTTTGTTTTTTTTACCCTCTAATACCCAAACCCGCTTTTAAACAGAATACCTTTTAGAATATTGTGTATTTTGTCTTAGCGCAATATAACATTCTTGAGCTTTTATTCAAGTTGATAATCGTATGAACAAAGATGTCCTCGGCAGATATAATTTCACAAATAAACGTCAATTTTGGACACCTTCCTGACTATACCTGACTCTAACTTTCAACTTGACGATAATTCATCATGCTTTTTTAAGTGAAAGAAAGTGATCCTAAAATTTGGCTAATTATGTTTCCATGAAAAAAATAGCCATTGCTTAGAAATTTGTTTGGAGAATTGCTTCAAGGATTTCCACATAGATTTCTCAGAAATTCATTCGCAACATAATTTCCCAGATATTCCTTAGATACATCTCAATAAACTTTTCTAAGATTTCCTTAAGAAGTTACTCATCTCCAGGATTTCTTCAGGAGTACGTAAGAGTATCCAATCGATCTTTTTTCAAATTGATTATTTGATTCATTAAATTTGTACTATTCGAATTTTGCGAAGCGACTTCTATTTATCTTCATTTAAATACGGAAATCTTCATTGGTGTTTCTGTATACATAGTTTCACCAGTCTTACTTGGATATTCTAGGCAAACTTGTAAATATTGACATGATTTAATGAAGTGAACTCTATATTTGTCAAGATGTTAAGCAAAATGCGAGAAACTAGACATTGAGTTGATCTAGAAAACCTTAGAATGAATAAAAGTATTTCGCAGCAAAAGCAATACACGCCAACTTCGAAGAAGTTGTTCGCAGAGCACTGTTGATATCAGAAAATTTGAATTATGAGGATAATTATAAGCAATAAAGTACAGTTTACTCTATTATGCATAAAAACCATTTTATCCATGAGGAACTGCTATTTTGAAAGATTGAGTAACTATTTTTTCTATATATCGTATTGAATATAAACATCATAATTATCAACTATAGACATCGATCAGGCGATAACTTTGCCGACAATCAACTCGTATAATATTATAGTATTGATATTTTTCCCTGACCTCAAGTGAAATTCTCTGAGTTTCGCTGGCTTTCCAGATCATTGAATCCAATTGAATTCCCTGACATTCCCGAACTTTCCAGGTTTTTCCTGGTAATCGACACCCTGGAAATGTTTAAAAATAAAAATCAGAAAAATCAAAAACCAAAATTTATTCTCCAAACCGTGTTTAGTTCGATTTTAGATAATGCAAAATGTACTTAGATCGAAAATACGCATATTGATGACCCACAATTCGTTGTTACTCCGTGATTGACCAGAATAATCGAAGTTGCACAAGTAACCAAGAGATGTTGCTTGGAAGAAGCTTTCCATCTTCAAAGTACACTGTCGAGAACTCCAAACATTAAAAAGTCAATAGCAGCGCCGGCCACGTCCTCACGGTCATCGGGAAGTGAAGGAATGTTAGTGTGACATCCATTGTTACTAGAGACCGAGATCACCTCTGCATCTCCATGGTTATCACGGGAATGAATTTTGTTAGTGCGGAGAGGTCATAGCTGCATGATCAGGATTCACCATGGAAAGTGATGCGATTCATCAGTTCAAAAAATCACTTATCAGTGCTCTGAAGACAACATGAACATATGGTAAGTCCAAACTTTTGGCGCAAATCTAGAGAACCAGACAGCGACTCACGCTGAAAACTTAATCGATTGATCACCACCAGCGAGTGACCGATCGATCAAGCCCTCAGCCTGATCCGCTGTCCGGCTTTCCTGATCCGTGCTCCCGCAAATCTTTAACGAAGCACTGCCCAGTAGAACATATACAGAATAAACCGACTTATTTCCGCTATACACTTTTTTCAAAAGCTGCACTAGCCGAATCTAATAATTTTAACACATCCGTTCGCGCGCGCTGCTTACTGCGAGCTCAAAAATAAAAAAAGAGTTTTAGTTAACCCTTTTAATACAATATGAAATTTGGAGCACTTGATCTAACTTATTTATGAACTATTTTTTATTTAAATATATAAAATACTGCAAACTAAAAACGGTTTAATTTTTAGTTTTCGGCAAAAATTTATATATGAAATATTTAAAAAGAAAAACCCTTCCACCCCCTAGAATTCAAAGAAAGTTCAGAGATTGTTGAATTATATAAACAAAATTCTGATCTGTGTATCTAATCCTCCACATAAGGTCAAAGTTCAATAGCCAACCCATTACCTTTTAGGAATGCTTTAGAAATTATGCTAATTCATGGTGAAATTCTGGATCTGGTGAAACTCATGTTGGATCCAAGGAAAAATGTTTTTAACACAAACAAATTCTCTAAATACCTACATGTTTTCTTCTAAGTAATCTTTGAACGATTTGGTCAAGAATCTTTAAAGATGACACGGACATCGGACATCGTCTTCAGCCATTTAGCTGCACAGACTGTAACTTAACACTAGACAACGGACAAGCATGCTTCAGTGGCACAGCCGAGAAACATGCCTGACGAAAATTTTCAAGGACTGAACTGGAACAAAAACAAAACCAAATGCTCCCGAGCGTCAAAGCACTGGTTTACTCGCATATGTCGTGCTCCCGAGTAAACGAAGTAAAATGTGATTCGTGAACGTGTTCGGAGTTGTTCAGAGTCAATTGTGCTTTTGGGAAAAAAAGCTGCTTCCTCTCCGAGACTTATGGTTTCCAAGGATTTTTACTACAATCTGGTAGTTTACTAACGATTTGATGGTTATACAATAAATTTGTCTGTCAAAACCATAATAAATCACACTTTGCTTGGTTACTCGCGAGTAAACGTTCGCGAGCTTGTTGCTACTTCTTTTGGCATGTTTCCTGAGTAGACGGGAGCGGGCTTACTCACACCCAGCCAGTTCGCGAGTCTGTAATGTTTGTTATGCGTTGGTATTCACTCGTGAGCTTTTTCGTGATGCGAACTTTTCCACCATTGGTCATTATACAAAACAAGTATGAGTTGGTAGACAGTCCTGCACCTCCTGGAAAAAAATCTAGTTTTACCCATACATATTGCATGAAATTGAATCAAACCGGTACGAGCTCCTATGTTTGAAATACTTATGTTATCGATATGTGTTCCAAATTCCCGGGTATTTCTCGTATATTTCTCGGTAATATTCAATTCTCGGGTTATTTTTTTCGCTTTTTCAGCATGGATGGACACCCTGCAAGCTGTTGTTTGTAGGGTAGAAGCACCGGTTTTGGTAAGTCTAAGAGCAAATATTTTCTAAAAATAAATAAACTTTACATGTACAAAATTTACGTCAAATGAAAGCCTTTAATCAATATGATGTATATCGAAACTTTCGTGCCTGTTGTTCAATATTGCGCTTGAAGGTGTCATCCGGAGAGTCGGACTTAACAGTCGAGGCACGATTTTCACGAGATCCGGACAATTTGTTTGCTTCGCGGACGACATGGATATTATTGGGAGAAAATTTGAAACGGTGGCAGATTTGTTCACCCGTCTTAAACGCGAAGCAACAAGAGTCGGGCTAATGGTGAATGCGTCGAAAACAAAGTAGAGTAAAGTGGGGCAAAAGTTCGAGTGGGGTAAGAGTTTCTTTTTAATATTTCTAGCTCAATCCAAAACAAATCTTATAAATGTCATGGTGGTTCGAATGCTATTCAAGTAAGAGACTTGCAATCCAAATATCATAAAAATCGATTGAGATTTGGAAAAGTTATGGCTATTTGTTGTTTTCCGACGTGAATATTGTAATTTTTGGTCAAACTTTCGTTGCATCGAACCAATTGAAGATAAAATCTTTTTCAATATTTTATGTAAGGGTGTTTCTAAACCTATCATAAGGTTGCTTTGAGGTGTATTAGTTTTTGCATAAATGCTTGAAAACAATTTTTGGCCCATAGTGGGGCAAAAGTTCGAATCTGCGGGGCAAAAGTTCGACCCATGTATAAAATCACGGAAAAATTTGCAAATTGCCTAAAACCCACATATTATCTTCAAATTTAGTTAAATTTGTCTGATCGTGTGAAAACTGTCACCAAAATTTTACATTTCCACTTAGTTTTGTGAAAAACTGCTATTTTGGGTATATTACAATTAACCCCAGTTGTGGGCAATTTTTTGATGACAATTTAGTGTGTATTTTTCGTTCAACTTAAGTTTACGGCTGGTGTGAAGTATGCCTGTCATAAAAGGGTCGATATTTTGTGTTTTGGCCAGCGAACTTTTGTCCCACACTAGATTCGAACTCTTGCCCCACCGGTGGGGCAAAAGTTCGAATAAGACAATCAATTTTGAAACTGTTATAACTAAAAATGGGTAAATATTTTGACACAAGTTTGTTCATCAAAATTATAGCCGATATGTTGAAGGTTCACTGTATGGTATTTGTTTTGTTTTAACTGCTATTGTTTTCCTGGAAACTTTGATTATACCACTAAGGTCGAACTTTTGCCCCACCTTACTCTACATGCTGGTTGGCGGAACTGAGCGCGACAGGGCCCGCCTAGGAAGCAGTGTTACGATAGACGGGGATACCTTCGAGGTGGTGGACGAGTTCGTCTACCTCGAATCCTTGTTGACGGCTGACAACAATGTTAGTCGGGAAATACGAAGGCGCAACATCAGCGGAAGTCGTGCCTACTATGGGCTCCAGAAGAAACTGCGGTCAAGAAAGGTTCAACCCCGCACCAAATGCATGATGTACAAAACGCTCATAAGACCGGTAGTCCTCTATGGGGTATGAGGCGTGGACTATGCTCGAGGGGGACTTGCAAGCTCTTGGGGTTTTCGAACGCCGAGTGCTAAGGACAATCTTCGGCGGCGTGCAGGAGAACGGCGTGTGGCGGCGAAGGATGAACCACGAGCTCGCTCAACTCTACGGCGAACCCAGTATCGTGAAGGTAGCTAAAACTGGAAGGATACGCTGGACAGGGCATGTTGCAAGAATGTCGGACAACAACCCTGTAAAGATGGTGTTCGCTACGAATCCGGTCGGAACAAGAAGGCGTGGGGCGCAGCGAGCTAGGTGAATTGACCAGGTGCACCAGGACCTGGAGAGCGTGGGTCACAGTCGAGGATGGAGAGAAGCGGCCATGAACCGAGGAGTGAATTGGCGAAATATTGTTGGCAAGGCTTCATTAAGATAATTGATGTAAAAACAAATAAATAAATAAATAACTTTTAGACCGACTTTTAGACAACTTCACCGAGGAGACCCTCCGATGTCATGTCGATGCGAATCATATCTTACTACAGGGTGTCCATTCAAAATAAGTTTTCAAATTCCCGGATTTTTCCCGGATGTCCAAGAACTTAAAAAACAGATTACAAAAAGATCCTGTGACTCGATATCAGGGCTGTTACAACAGTCGCGAATTTCGCAAGGCCAGGCGCAAACATCACGAATGACGGCAATTCTGTCGCCAAAAACGCGGATTTCCTAAATCATGCCACAAAAATCGCCAATAAATTGTTTTGACACAAGTTGTGCAGTTCATCATTAGGAAATTTGTATTTAAAAATGTAAACTCTCGTCATCTCATTAAGTGCTGTAAAGTGCAATTTGTAGTTTAGTCACTAGGGCCCAGTTTTGCAGAAAATAGCGTTTTTTTTTCGTTCAATATCAAGAAAGTTTACTTGACAGAAAATGCATTCACTATATTCAATTCTTCAACTGAAACACAGTGAACACAATTTCATCGTATAAGTTTCAGTTTTAAACTGAAAAACTGTTTGTGAAGTATCGATGATGGCAATAATTACGATGACGGATTCTTGATAGTAAAAAATGTGGTGTAGGAAAATATAAAAAGCAATAACATTTCATCTGTAATTCGACATTTAAAAAGCATTAAAGAATATAAAATCTGAAGGCACTTGCTAAGATGGTTAGGATTCATTGTGTATCTAGATATAATATCGGAAAAAATGTCAGTTAAACAATTTGCTACCATTCTGAAAATGCACAATCCAAAAGCTTATAATTTAAAAGTCGATAACGGTGGCGGCCACGTCCTTACGGTTATCGGGAAGGGAAAGAATGTTAGAGAACCATTGTTACTAGAGACCGAGTATACCTCTGCATATCCACAGTTTCCGTGGAAAGGATATTGGGTTAGTGGGATAAGGAAAGGATCTGCGAGTCAAAATATTCACGCATCTTTTATAAAACGTCGAAAGAGCTTTAAATGTATAATGCAATGTACTGTATATTGGTCAATTACTGTCGGACTAATGAAATGTTATCGTAATCCGGGTCATTTGGCGAATTTGATCGGTATCAAAAAGCAATATCTTTTAAGGATGCTTCATACGTGCTAAGATTTCAAACAGTTTTAGTTTTATAAGGATAGTTTTGCACAGAAATATTAACAGTTTTTTTTAAGGTGTAAACAATACTGTTGGAAAAGTCAGTACTAAACAATCCGCTGGTGCTAAGTTTATATGCAAAATTTGAATATGAATTTTGTTGAACTATTGAACTCGATTTTAAAATCATACTGCATAACTAGCGTAGTTTTTCGAACCGTTTATTTTCGGAAAACGTGCCTATTACAAGGTAAATAAACTACATTTAGGTATATTATTCTAGTTTCCAAAGTTAAACTTCACAATAAAATGATCAAATGCAAAAGCTGTAAGATTTTTTTACGTAATTTTCTGTATTAGGGGACCCACATTTAGTAGATGGAGTAATTTATTATTCTTATTTTTACTTTATTATATGAAAATCAATTTCGCCCCAGTGGACCATTTTCATTTTTTTATTTTCAAGCTAGGTTTATGATACATTCTTATTTCCTAAAAAAAAATAGTTACATGCACTGATGGAGTTCAACGAAGTACTGGTTTTGCCAAAATTAAGTTGACAATATCTCAGTTCCTAAGGATAATATAACAGAAAGTTATAGTGATTAATTTGCCCCTGGATTACGGTACTAAGAAAAGTGCATCAAAGAACACAGAAATTTGTTAAAACAATTAAGTTTACACAACAATGTTAAAATATTTTTTACGAAAAATCGATTGGGTATTGTGACATGAAGATTTCGATGACAATTTGAATATTTCAGTGGGCTTCGTGGCCGTGCGGTTAGTGTCGTCAGGCAGTGATCGTCGTGGGTGTGGGTTCGATTCCCGCGTCAGCCATAGAAACTTTTCGTCAGGAATGTTTCTCGGCTGTGCCACTGGAGCATGCTTGTCCGTTGTCTAGTGTTAAGTTACAGTCTGTGCAGCTAAATGGCTGAAGACGGTGTCCGTGTCTTTTAATTTTTTTGGCGCGGATTGGTGCTTCTGCTTCCAGTCGCGGATCGAATTTCAGAAGTCGCGGTTTTCGCGGATAACATTTTGAAGTTTTTATAATAGCTCTGTATTATTGGTTAAAATTTTTAAAGAGTTTTAGATCAAAGATATAACATATTTGTTGAAATATCTAAAAGATCGTGACTCCCTCGAATAGGGTCTTAAAGCACTGTCCCAATTTTAGAACCAAACGCTAAGACTTAGACCAGAAACACATGTTTACTAAATATTTAAATGGTTTTCGTTGGTGTAAGTCCAAAAAACATTTTTTACGGTTTTTGAGATTTTGTCAGACCTCTTGGTTTGAACTCAAATTTTGGGCATATTTTGTTTACCGTGTCCCTTCCGAAATGTCAGATAGGAACAACCCTAGTGTTAAAACTCTCAGGTTAAAACTAAAAGCCCTGTGGCGTTTTTTCGACAAAGTGATCGTCAAACATGATCAAAAGTGTCAAGGTTCATATTTGGAATTATTTTTAAAATTAAAGTTTACATATGTTATATCCGTTATTTGAGCTTGAAAAATTGCTAAAATAGTCGCAAGAACATGCTTTTTCGTATTATTAAATAAGAACAAGAATTCATTAAACATTTTAGGACCCAATTCATAGAAAGTTCAGAGAAATTTTGGAATTATATAAACTCAAATAGCCAACTTATTTCCTTCTAAGAATGCCTTAAGAATTATGCGTTAGACATGGCTTGTTCATGGAGAAATAGTTGATCTGATGAAACTCATGTTGAATCCAAGAAAAAACATAACAGAGACGGTATTTCCAAATACATGTTATTGTTCTCCTATGAAACTGGCTGAAACTTTTGACATAAATCCAAGATTGCAATTTCCAAGTAATCTTCAAAAAATTTGATCAAGATATCAAGAATCTTGTCAAAAAAATAACAAAAATCTGGTCAAGAATACCTAGAGGTCCTCGTTATTGTTTTATCCATCAAAGATCTAGTTACGAAATTTGTTTTGGATGATTGAAAGAATTCGCTGTCAATCTGCAGAAATCTACACAAAATCTCGTCAGAGGCCTCATAATAACTTTGTAATAGATCAAAGACTAGTCAAATTAGTAATCCTGACAAGGCTTCATTAAGAATCAGTATCATCAACAACCCTAGAAATCCGCCAAAGGGAACTCTTAATGAATCTGTCCAGGATTTCAGAAGATCTCCCAATAAATGCAAACTTTTTTTGGCTTAGCATTCTGCGAACATCTAAAAATCTACTAAGAATTTAAAGCAAAATCAGCCTAGGATCTTTTCTAGAATCCACTAAAAATCTTATTAGCAATTTACTAATACTTCAGTGATCTCTCAGAAAGAACTTTCAAATACTGGTCAATTATCGGTTCGATTCCGGTAAATATCTCATTAAATATTTACCACGAACTAAAATGAAAATCTAACACTCATCTCGAAAAGCACCTTGCCAAAAATCCCCTTCTAGAAATGTTTCAAAGATCCTACTTACCAAAAATTATTCATGATGTGAAGTACTAATAACAGACGACTTAAAACTTAAACAAACCGGTAGTTTTATGTTTGAAATACATATTTTCCCGGGGTGTTCTCCAAATTCCCGGGTATTTCCCGTATTTTTCCCGATCATTTGTAATTCCCGGGTTTTTCCCGGTTTTCCCGGATTTCCCGGATGGATGGACACCCTGTTACTAGCACATTTTGTTTGTTTGTTGAACTGTTTTAAGATTTTTTATATAAGTTTTTCCTTGCACTCCAGGAATGATACACGGTAGGCCCAATTTATAATGGAGTAATCCAGATGATCACAGAAAATGCATTATTTGTGAAGGAAAAAAAGCAAAAATTTTTCGCTGTGCTTGCCCAGTATGTCTCTTAGATCATGCTGAGATCTTCGACAAGATCTTATCAACATCAATTTTTAGAGGTCCGCAAAATGGTCAATATTCTCAACCAAGCCCTTTCCTCGAGCATTAACGATTTTCAACACAACGAGAAACTCACTGTTGTGGAACATCAAACGCAAAGCTTGGAAAATAGTATAACCGTTGACGGATTTGGTTATTCTGCAAAACGGTCAGCAGCTTTGTTTCCATGTACACCACAATTCTAAAGGATCTACGCGAAGGCTGTCTCCTGTGGGCAAATTGTAGAATAGCTTTGTAGCCATGGGTGAACGAACGACTTGAACTGAAGAGTGAATACTACACTGGCTGAGCCGGCAAGTATAAGGAAAGGTTGCTAAGCAGCGCATTCGTCACTCAGCTGGCTGAAAATACACTGAAAAACTCTGTAGGTCGCAGATGAAGCAAGCCTATCTAAGAAAATATTCCTTTTTACTTGTGAAGTGAGTGATAAAGTGAAATTTTTATAATTAATTCACTTAGAGTTTTCATAAACGTGCTAATAATACATCTAAAAGTGAATGTGGTTCTTTAAGATTCAACAATTTTATCACGTAAAATGGTACTCTAAAAAGTTTTCGATATCCCAATATAAATTTAATGAAAAAAAAAGGATTCATACATTCTTCAAAAGTATGTGAAATTACAAAAATTTCTCCGTATTCTTTGCACTAAATTTCCATAACCAATAAGAAAAAATACCGTTCTTAACAATTGCTCAGCGGGGGCTCCAATTGGGCACCTCTGCTCTAGATCAGTTCTCTAGCGACTAAATACAAGTAAAGCATATAAATGTTATGGTTTTCCTCAATTTTATCGTGCTCTTGAACCTAGAATATGTACATCATGTAGGTACATGTGTTTCTATAATTTACGACCAATAAAAATTAAACTGCATATCTAGGTCCAACTGTTTTATCGTGTTTATAAAATAAGAATGCAATTTTGTTCCCGTTCATGATAAGATAACGATCGCCGTGGAAACAGGTGAGTAATGTTTGTCACATGGCACCTGTTTCGCTAGTTACATTGCTGCGTACCTAGACCATGCTATGAAGATATCCAGACAGACAATCGACATACATACACCACTCTGTATAGAACAAGTCAATGCAGTCACGAGAGGTAGCAGTTTAGAAGGTTTTATCAATATAACAAAATCTTTACGCGTGTCAGAAACTCCTCGACACCCACCCCTCCCAGCTGTCTAGATGTCAGTTCAGCTCCAGTTTCTGGGGAGTCCCTTCATTCACTCAATACTAAACCGACTGCTGGAAAGCTATACGTCAGCGGTAAAGTGAAAGAGAAAACTAGGGAAACAATTATTAATTATGCGGCATGTACACACACAACACGGAAGTTATCTTAATTAAGCCGAATCATGTCGTCGTGTCCATAGTTAGCAACGGTTTAAGAAGAAAAAACGCCTTTTGCATTCGTCGGACGCACTAGGCGTCGGCGTCCATGTATTACGTGATGTTTTGAACGTTGACGGATTCAGTCTTTCTCCTATAATTCTCTCTGTAATACTTATCATATGGTTCATAACGTTCGAGCCAATTCCCATAATTCCCCTACAAGAAGGTGGCGTAATTTGTGGATGGAGCCTATTGTGGTTTCCGAGCACGAAATGAAGCGGCAAAAACTTGTACGAGTTTAGCGAGTTGTTTGAAATGATGGAAACTCATGGAAGTCATACCCAACTGATTAGTGCTGTGGCTTTCTTCAGCTCGAGAAGTACTTTTATGCACATCGATACTGAAGATTACGACTGTGTTCAAGTTCTGATCTGGACGAATGTCTTTCTATATTTCTCAAAACAAAATCGACATTGACAGTGAGTGGTAGCTCTGCAAGGATCATTCCATACGGTCAACGCCATTTCTGTACTCATTTTCATTGACGCACTGGAAGTTTATGTTCTGCAACTTGGTTATTGCCAGTTTGACTTGGTTCATTGAAGGCAGTTAATTGATTGCAGATTTACTCTTCCTATTTCAATTATAGACCACGAATCAGTTGTTCGATACGGGTCCCATGGAATAAACAGGATACCTAGTATAAAAACGCCATGAAAACGAAACAGATTCAACGGGAATCGTTATGGAAAGCTTCGCAGACTCAGTTTTTGGACATTTCAGTTAGTCGTCGACTTTTGTAAGCTTGCTCTGTACTGCGACTTCATTATTGCCAGCTCGATCTCATGTGAAGGCAGTCAATTAACTTGTCGTAGTTTTTATTGCTTTTCCTGTTCTAATAATAGACTACGGATCACTTGTCTAATCCGAGTCCCATGGAAAACAGGGTAACTGTTAAGGTAGTTCTCTCTCCTTAAGATGAAACAGCTTGAAATTCAAATTGAATATCGTACCAAAACTTCAAATGCACAAAATTAAGTTCATACGTTCATTATTATACCAATTCAGTGTTTTTCAAATCGTGAGTAGGGGCTCAAGTCGGTGACAGCCATCTTTATATTGCAGATTGTTTCACCTTAAACGGAGCAAGAAATAGAACATGTTTCTTACAATAGTGTTTATTGAATAGTTGCAGTGCACTTTCTAATTCATAAGTATTTTCTGTTATGATAATTTTTTTTTATGTTTTGACATATTTGTACAATTGTTACATTTACGTGAAATTGTGAAATAAGCTAACTAAGAAAAGGGAAAGCCATGATGTAATGCCAAAGAATAAGACGGTGCACTGCTTAAGTCGTACTGTACTGCAACTTGGTTAATGCTGACTTGAGGGATTTCAAAGAAAGCATTTAATTGATTGCAGTTTTTACTCTTCCTGTTCTAATAATAGACCGCCAATAGGTTACTACATCGGGGTCCCATGGAAAACAGGGGATACATTTTTCATTCTTCTAGGCATTACATCTTCACTTGGACATCAGTTATCGACTAGTACCATTTTTTGCAATTGTTATACCGTTTAGTCAGCACGAAGAGGAGAACTTGATAAAAAAGAGATAAGAGATTAGAAATAAAAAAGCGGCTAAAATGAATCCCAGGTACTAAAGGCTTTATTAGTACCACTAAAATTCTACTCCATGCCTGGAAATATCTTTGAACCAGCCGGAACTTCAATCCTCATGAAAACTTGAGACAAAATCATCTGCACTGTACTGTACTGCAACTTGGTTAATGCTGACTTGAAGGATTTCAAAGAAAATATTTAATTGATTGCAGCTTTACTCTTCCTGTTCTAATAATAGACCGATAAATTACTACATCGGGATCCCATGGAAAACAGGGGGAATACATTCGGCAGTGGTCGGTTAGTGTGAGAAATTTAAGGCACTGACTGCCAAGTGTCTTGGTAATTGAATTCTAGGGCTTGGAAAAAATGAGGTGTAACTGCAGTGATTAATTTCATCTTCTGTAAAAATCAACATCGAGAGCATTTTGCGAAATAGGAAACGAAATCGAGTAATTTTAAGTAGTACGATTGACAAAGAAAGCATATGAACTGAAAACTGAATATATCAAGTATGTACTACAATAAGGATGCAATTACTCGCAATCTATTCTCTCTTCTGGGTTTAAGGATGTCAAAAATGCCGACAAACTTGCATCTTGCCATCTTTGTTCACAGAAGTAAGGATCGATGAGGAGAAAATCGATTATTTTACTAACTGTCGTATTCTAGAATAACACTATTTAATACATAATATTCAATGGAGAAGCAGACTCTATTCTAGTTAAGATGTCGAGGAAAAGGTCATGATGTGATCTCACATACAGTATTGGTAAGCTAGATCTCAGTTATTTATGGACCGATTCGAATGAAACTTTCACAGAACATCAGATACAGCTTGAATTTTAACATATATTTTTGAATAAATTTTCCAATCACGAGTTTATAAGTAATAACGGTTTGACTAAAGTGTAATTTTCGACGAAAAATTCAAAACTTTTTATCTCAAAATCTGAATGCTCTACACAAAAACTGTCTTCAGCAAACTTATTCATTTCGTCAAAATCTACAACTTTGCTGAAGATACCATGAAGCTATTCCTTCAATATGTTTAGTTATGTCAATTATAAAAAATCGTCAAAAAATTCACTTTAGTCAACCCGTTACTGCTTTTCAACGTGTGATTGGAAAAATCACTTAAAAATATATGTTAAAATTCAAGTTATGTCTGATATTCTGTGAAAAATTCATTCAAATCGGTCCATAAATAACCGAGATATAGTTTATCAAAGTTGGTCATTTTGTTTGGAAAATCAAAAAAGTTGCAAATGTTTTGTCCAATACTGTAGGAATTAGAATATGAGAATTATCTAGTTGAACCGTTGTACTGTACTGCAACTTGGTTAATGCTCACTTGAAGGATTTCAAAGGAAGCATTTAATTGATTGCAGATTTTATCTTCCTGTTCTAATAATAGACCGCCGATAAATTACTACATCGGGGTCCCATGGAAAAACAGGGGATATATTCGGCAGTGTGAGAAGGGTAAGGCACTGACCGCAAAGTGCCATGAAGAATGAATTCTAGGGCTTAGAAAAAATGAGGTGTAACTGCAGTGCAGTTTCATCATCTGTGAAAATCAAAATCAAGAACATTTATAGAAAACAAAATCGATCAATTCTCGTGTTTTAGTAATCATAAGGGCGTATCTGCAGTAATCGATGTCTCTTCGTCGATTTACTCTATTGCTAATTACTTGGCCCAGTGACTGTTTTGACTGCTGTTTTGATTCAGTAGGGAGTAATCATCGTCCTTCTAGAAAAGAAAATCGATTGAACTTCATGTACTGATCCAAAGGAAAATCGACTAAGATAAATCGATCACTGCAGATACGTCTGTATGATACTCAACGCAAAAATTTGCAACTGCATTCAGAATCAACCTTTAAACAACGCTTTACAACAACTTCTTAGATTGGATTTTAAGCTTGGTCTGGTCGAGGTCTTTTTTCTCTGGGCGCAAAGTCATTGCTTTAGTCTTATTATATACAATCGAGAAAATAGTACAATTGGTAAGGGAAGCTCATAAAATTAATATTTCAAACGTTTATTATAATAAGGGCATAAAAAGCATAATCGATGACGCGTAATCTATTCTCTCTTATGTATGCCACCTTTATTCACGGAAGAAAGGAACGATGAGGAGAAATCGAATGAGGATGAACAAGAATATTGAACAAAGAAGCAGGCTCTGTTTCAGTTAAGGTGAAACATCTCGGAATCCAAAGATGGCCGTTACAACGGCCGACTTGTTCCCCTACTCACGTTTTTAAAGGCACAAAACTGGAGAAATAGTTGGCAAACGTTTCTGGTCTTCTTATTTCAAGCTTTCTGCTAGTACACAAAGCCAAAATAAAAAGTTCACTGTTGTTGGATGCTTTCTTCGCGTGATTTGTGCCTTTGAAGTTTCAGTGCAATCTTAGAAGTTGATTTCAAACTGTTTCACCTTAAGATGTCAATAGAAAGATCTTGATGTAATCTTACAGAAGTTTTGAATACTGACACTGTTCAATTGGACCGTTTTGTACTGTACTGCAACTTGGTTAATGCTCACTTGAAGGATTTCAAAGAAGCATTTAATTGATTGCAGATTTTACTCTACCTGTTCTAATAATAGACACCGATAAGTTACTACATCGGGGTCCCATGGAAACAGGGGACACATTTGTTGAAAAAAGTTAAGACAGCTATTTGCAATCCATGAAAATTACCTTCCTTATCATTGTTGACATCCTGACCAGAGTGGAACGTACTTTTCAGATCACTGTTGCGAGAGTATTGCTACAGTTATCAATCAAAAGCTTTCTTTGGTAAAGTTACTTCTTTTTTGCATGCTTTGGCAGACAAGTATCTAGAGAAATCAAGGGATTCCAGAACGCAAGTATTGAATAGTAAACAAAACAAACATTGTTTTATAATACATACTTTTGAACACCATTATTTAATAGAAATGATAACTGTAATTCTGTATACGATCACCATAACTTGTATAATAATGTCACGTATTTATATGAATTTGAAGCGAGATAATATTCAATTGCTTCCATCCTACAGAAGCACCGCGACTCGATTGAAAACTCCCAAGGACAACATTTCAAAAATCTATTTCCCCATCAAAAAGAGCAATCAATTAGCGCACCACTTTCGAAACACACAGCACAAGCCATAACCCCGTCACAACTTTTGCACAACATCGCACCCCCCTGGCAGCACTGGGGGACGACCCCTTTCGGCCATCGTTGTCCACACTGCACTGACACTCACTCATTGACGGATTCGACCAAACGACGATGACGAGGCTTTTGCACCCTTCCCGTCCACTGTGCCGGGCTTCGAATTCTTCTTTCTTTCATCACCGGTTCTGCTCTGTCTGTGCTACCGATGACGAACCCAGGAAAAAGGTATGATTCAGCCAACGGCGGTGACGGTGGCTCTGACGGCAATGACGAACTAATAAATTTTGCTAAACGTTTTTTCTTCATGGGCATCGCAAGAACGAAAGTAAGTTTGAATGATGGATTAAGTCTGAAAAATGACATTCTTAAACCTTATGATACAATTAAGGCGCACGAATCCATCATTCAATCATCAGCAATCATAAAAAAATTAACAAATAAGTTTTTTCGTTCAAATTTAGAGAATTCTGCATGAAAATCTACTATTGCATTACATATAGCAAGTGTATGATGGTTTTATTCCTCTTAAAGCTTAGGGATAGTCGGAGCGGTTGGGTAGCTTAGGGTAGTCGGAGCGGTTGGCCAATGGGGTAGAATGAGCATCCCTTGAAAACTGCATTAAATTCCTAAAATTTCATCTAAAATAACATGCAATCCAAAAGCTGACAGGAAAATGAACAATAGGCATGTTATAAGTCAGTGTTCAAAACTCATAGAAAACGAAATAAATGATGTTCGAAAAAAAAAACTGCCCATACTGCCCCGAATGGCTCTTACAAATTTCATCTTTTTAGAATAATGATGTTTGACTATTAGAATGTGGGTGATAAATATTGTTGTGAACAGTTTTCAAAACAACCTTTGCCGTTATGTTCAATATTACAACAAAATCATGAATTTTTAGTAAAATATGATAGTTTTCACATCAAAATTATACTGTAAATCCTCCAATATCCTCCGAAGAAACAATATACCATTTGAACCTCTAAGTTAAACCTTTCAGATCCTGCTTTCCCCCTTTTTGAGATACTGATGTTGGAAAACTATGATTTTTTTTTGAATAAAAATGGTCATATCTTATAATCGAATGGGTAGAATCACTGAATTCTTTCACCAAAAATACGCGTTTCAACTAGTTCTAAAACTTTGTAGAAGACTTATTTTTTATAGACTTTGAAATAAAAAAAATCTGGGCAAAATATCAATTTTTCACGGACTACCCTACCCTGCATCATTGAAAACGCCATAGCAAGGGCTACGGTAGACTTACAAGGTTGGCGTCTTCGGCAAAGTTGTTCATATAACAACTTTGAAAGAATAAAAGTTGACAAAAGTATTTCCGTATTTTGTTGGACCAGCCTAATGTCACTTAATGTCAAAATGTAGTCCTCATCATTCTTTGGGATTGTAGATGGATTTCCGGGAGAATTCTGGAATAATTTCGAAATAATCACAGATAGATTTCTGAATAAATTTGAAGGGATTTCTTGAATAATTACTTAAGGATTTTCCTTAAAATCTGAAAGATTCCCATGACGATTTATGGAAGAATTACAAATTAATTTTGAGATGTGTTTCATAGTGATATCCAGAAGAATCCTGTGAGATTTTCAGAAAATTCCGCACGGAAGAATTCACTAAGACATCCGGAAGGATTCCTGAAAATTTTCCGGAATGATTTCAGAGCGATGTCCGGAAGAACTGCCGAAAGATTTACGGGAAAATTTTAAACGGAATTACCGGAACTTATTTCAGAGTAGCTTTAATAAGAGTATTAGAAAGATTTCCGCTAGAATCTCAGTCAGGCATTGCAGAATTCGCTCTCATTTGAGTATGAAGCACGATCAAAGCAAGCAAAGAAAAAACATCCCATTGATAAATGAAGCAGCGAGCGAGAGCCCCAAAGAGAGAGCGATGATAAAATTTATTTATCTCACTTGTTTACCGTTTTCTTTACTGGCACGATAAACAATCCACGAACTTCCAATAGCAATAGTGTCCCCAGGCTTGGAGCATGTTTAGAGGGGTTTATCATGCACTACTATCCCCCGAATCTGATCAAAGTTGTAGCCACGGTGTGCCAGAAACCGTTATTAACAGAAAACAATGTCCAAGAATTTGGCACCCACCATTCGAAGATATATCACTCGAGCATCTTCTCCGTGAATTTGAAAATATATCTAACGAGGGAATCGAAAGTTATCATGATTTGAAAGTTTTGAGCTATTGTGGAAGGAAAATTCACAATGCTATATGAACATTTCCCAACAGTGCATCATTATTAACTTGTAAACCAGCCAAAATTATCACCAGCTTTGCATTAAACATTCAAAACATGTGACATCCAAGCACCTTCTCTGCAAATTTTGAAATTATTTGGTCGAGAAAATGAAGTTTTTTTTTTTTTTTTTTTTTTTTTTTTTTTTTTTTTTTTTTTTTTTTTTTTTTTTTTTTTTTTTTTTTTTTTTTTTTTTTTTGTATGGTATTCAGTTGGAGCTGCCTGACAGCTTAACTTGTCAAGGCTGAACCCTCGGTCCTGGCTTTTGCCAAGTTTCCCCTCTACCAGGACCAATACTCAGACGGACTAGGCAATGGCGCCCACATGAACACTGTTTTTTTATTAATATTGTGACGTGGTAGTTTTTGAAAAGTACCCATATTCCCTTGCTTCTGAGAAAAGGAAGCATTGTGAAAATTTAGCAGCTCCATCACAATTTGTTTGAAATAGTAGTGTAGCAGTGTCAGTACTAATACTGTCTAGTCGAAATGGTTTTGAATAATTTGTCATTCAAGTGCTATTCTGATTACTCCTGTCTTTTACGTAAGATTAGAGTCTTAAATGGCAATTGTCGTCAAGTCTTAACAAAATTAGGCTGTTTAGTAGTAGTTCTAGTTAATTTCATTTTTTGTTGTTAAAAGTATTTATTGGTCATTACGTTCATATATCCTTAAAGAAAAAAGTCGCTTTCCTTGTCTGTTCAACAATTTTTCGAAACTAGCAAGTGTACCCTAATGATCGATCTCAGCGTCTTACTTTCCATAGTCATTTTTATAGTAAATATTGAAGAGTAAAGTTACCTTAAGCTTCTATTACAGTCTCCTACAAGATTCACTTTTCGGTGGCAAATGCAATGCTTCACAACGCCTACTTTCTACTTGTAAATTTTGCGAAAATGAAGCTTGAGTTAGATTATTTATACCGCTGTTACAAAAGAGGTATTTCTTATTATGGCAATGTAAAAACCATATCAAAATAAGATTGTCGCCACTTATTTCTACTCAGTGAATCTACTAGTCATTTTCCTTAGAGTTCCTAAGTATTCTCTACGTCGTATATGATAACGATGTATCTAGCTAGCTAATAGTAAGAGTGGCTACGGATCATTCTGGTTAGCAAAAGGCAAACTGAACGTCACCAATAGTATTAATGTCCACTTCGAATAGATTAATTATTTGAAATGGGCATCAATTCTATCAATGACGCAGAATGTCCGTTGGATCACATCCGAGATATTATTGCGTCTATGCCATATGAATTATGACGCGGCTTTAAGCAAAAAATGCCAAAATGTGATACCACCACTACAGGTTACGCCTTTGGTTTCCATCATATGGGCTAATGGATTATGCCCTCCCATCGCGGCAAGGTCGCATAACCAAGGGGAGGGTATTTGGTCAAGAAAATGAAGTTACAGTGATTTGTAATTTTATGATTATTTCTATGAAGTTTATATTAGAGCTGATTTATATGCCTTTGTTATGAAAGTGTACATAGTTAACAAATAACAATGTCTATAGGACTGTCCCTTGGCATTCAAAAGATACAGTAGTCAATTATCTTCGCAGTTAGTTTGAGAATATTTTATAAAAAGGCAACATAACAAGAGTACTTTGAAGTTTTGGAGTAATTAGGATTTTTTTTTCAATCGTCTGAAATAGTGTTGGCAACACGCATTTAATAATTTCGAGACCAATTAACTTAGCAGATTTGCATTCAACTTGTATCTTTCATTGAAGAAATCCAATGTTTCATTAAATCACAAGCAAATGGGTTCGTTTTTGTAAATTTTGTTTCATTTCCGCGCGTTTGGCGGGGCAGTGTTTCGTTATGGCCCAAATAAGCATATTGGTGAAACTGAATAATTTGAAAGTGGCACCTTGTTGCTCAGTCGAGTATGGATTATCAACAGGTGAGATCTTTTTATTCTAGTGTTTTAAATAAGCTAAATATTATGGTTCACATTTTATTCAGGACAGCAAAGGGGATACGTTTATATAAATGTTTGCTCAATTAATAGTCAGTAGGAGTTTATTGAAGAAATTAACCTTGTTTGCAAAATATGTAAATGCAACAAGCCTTATATTTTGTTTGGTTCCTTGAATTATTCGATACTGTAAGTGTCGACTTTTCCTTTAGATACTGATAGATTATTTTTTGGATTGATGCTGCATGATTTGCATCATGCAAAATCTTTGAATGATTCGTTATCAAAGGTGTCGTGATATTAATTCTTCAGTCATGTTTTGAGCATAAAAAGGGTTACTTTTTATTTTTTTATTATATTCATTATGTTGTTGACTTCATTATGTTTTGAGGGAGATATAACAGGGTATAACCAGAGAAAATGATGTGATGATCCCTAGGACTATTGTAATAAGGCGTTTTGTTTACCAAGACGAAACTTTAATATAACCCCTTCCAATTTTCCAAACTACATTGACTTATCGTGGAAATGCAGAGGATTCCAACGGCTTTCTCAAAGATAGTAACACGTAAATATTTATTCCATAACCCCAATTAACCTGTATTCGGACGCAGCAAACCGCGTCCTGCTTATTACAAGGAATGAGAACTTCATTACTTACACACTAAGAGTGGTCCGAATAATCCTAAGTAGCGGTTCCTTGTGCATGTATAGTTGCTCTTGTAATAACGGAGAAGCAATAGTAGGCGGTCATTCACGCTATTAAATCATATTGATCAACATATTGATAAGAATTTGTTGCAATTAGTAGTGGTTGAAACATTGAACATGGTAATTAAATAATCAAAATATACATCCAAAACTTCAAAGTACTTTAGTTATGTTGTCTTTAGATAAAGTATTCTCGAACTAGCTGCAAAGATGCTTGAATAATACATCTTTTAAATGCCGAGTGTCAGTCGTATGGACATTTTTATTTGTAAAATCTGAGCATTAATATAACAAAGCCATAGAAAAGCTCTAATTTAAACTTCATAGAAATAATGGTATATATACAAATCACTGTAACTTCTGATTTTCTCAACGAAATGATTTCAGATTTACAGGGAAAATACTTCGATATCACATGTTTTGAATGCTCAATGCAAAACTGATGGTTACTTGGTTTGTTTACAAATTATTAATGGTGCACCGTTGAGGAATATTTATAAGCATGTGAATATCCCATGCAAAATAGCTCAAAACCTTCAAATCACTATAACTTTCGATTCCCTCGTTAGAATATTTTCAAATTCACGGAGAAGATGCTCGAGTGATATATCTTTCGAATGGTAGGTGCCAAATTCTTGGACATTTTTTTCTGTTAATAACGGTTTCTGGCACACCGTGGTAGCAGTATACGATAAACAGTCTCTCGTAATGTGCTGCATGTTATGACAGTTACAGAGAGCGATACGTGAGAGATTCTCTCAATTTTCTCAGGATTCAATCCCTGATCTCAGTGGTATTTTAAGGAGTCCCAGAGGACTGTCCGGAAGTTTTCTTAAGGGATTTTCATTTAAATTCAAGAGTGATTTTCTGAAGAGTAACTAATAAATCAAAAATAAAAATTAACTAATAAATACAAAAATTAAGAATATTCCTCCCCTTGGTTATGCGACCTTGCTGCGATGGGAGGGCATAATCCATTAGCCTATATGATGGAAACCATAGGCGTAACCTGTAGTGGCGGTATCACATTTTGGCATTTTTTGCTTAAAGCAGCGTCATAATTCATATGGCATAGACGCAATAATATCTCGGATGTGATCTAACGGATATTCTGCGTCGTTGATAGAATTGATGCCCATTTGAAATAATTAATCTATTCGAAGTGGACATTAATATACTGATTTGCGACTAAAAATGGATAACCCAACGTGCGAAGTTCGACCAACTTCGCCGCGTCGCGAGTCACTTCGCTATAGTGCGCATCTATGCCCTCCGCCGAGTGCATCATGCGCACTATTGAGAATCGAGTTGCGACGCGACGACGTTGGTCAAAAATCGAACTTCGCACCTTGGTTAATCCATTTTCCAACACGAAGCAGCATTGGTGACACAGTTTGCATATTGACATCATTGACATATTGCTTATTGACATCAGTTTGCATATTGCTAACCAGAATGATCCGTAGCCGCTCTTACTATTAGCTAGCTAGACACATCGTTATCATATACGACGTAGGAAATATTACTCTGAGGAAAATGACTAGTAGATTCACTGAGTAGATATAAGTGGCGACAATCTTATTTTAATATGGTTTTTACATTGCACACTTAGAATTAAACACAGAATTCTGTAAAATAATCTACAGATCCAGTTCAGTGAAATATTATTTCACGGATTTTTCGATGAAACACAAAAATGTTTTCAACATAACTGTCAAAAATTCACCAAATGTTCTGTGAAGGCGAAAAAATTACGAAATTCTGTGGAACATTCACGTTTAGTTCGGTGAAGATGGAACATTTTACTACTTTCACCAAAAATTTGTGAAATAAATTGTCGGCCATATTGACAACCACGGGCTGATCCAGAATTGATACTTGTTTCATCTAAGAACGTTAGTTAAAGAATAGTGTTGCAGTTTCAAATGTAAGGTAGGATAACTAGGAGAGAACTTCTAAAAACGTCTAAAAGCCATTGGTAATCACCTGTGTAGCTCGTTGTTTCTGAGCAAAAGAAGGAATAAGCATCCAAACGAACATCACGGGCAGGTAGATAATGATCCTTTCTTCCCCATAGCGTTGTTAAATAGCAATAAAATCCATTCAAATGCTCAGAAACAACGAGCTACACACATGGTTACCAATGGCTTTTAGGGCGAGATCAGAAGTTATGCGAGATATATGGCTGTTTCACTACTGTTTTTTAATTCAAATTCAGTGGCGATTCCCTAACCTCAAATCTACCTGTTCCACGATTAGAAATTTTTGAATTTCAGCAACAAATTTGCATCTAATGGGTAGAGATTTGTTAGAAAGTACGATTTTGATCATAAACTTTTTGATTTATAATCTAAATTTGTCGAAATAGTCATTTTTAGAGTCGAGGAACAGGTAGAAAGTGAGGTTACGAGTCGCCACTGTTCAAATCAAAGATACTATTGTGACATTGTTTCTGGATGTGTAGAACCTAAATCTTATCTGCTTTTTTTGTGACCTTCAACAAAATGCAAAAATATGCTTTAATTAACTACGCGCTTTTATCATGTTAGTCCATTGTTTTAGTAGGCGGCTCACACTGACAGTACGTGACAGCAGAATCTCGGCTCACCTTGACGCACACAAATTTCGTATTGGTTTCTCCCTCCCAGGTATAAACAATCTAATTCCAGCTTCATTTTCGCAAAATTTACAAGCAGAAAGTAGGCGTTGTGAAGCATTGCATTTGCCACCGAAAAGTGAATCTTGTAGGAGACTGTAATAGAAGCCTAAGGTAACTATTCACTATAATAATGACTACGCGAGATCGATCATTAGGGTACACTTGCTAGTTTCGAGAAATTGTTGAACAGACAAGGGAAGTGACTCATTTCTTTAAGGCTATATGAACGGAATGACCAATAAATACTTTCAACAACTAATAAACGAAATCTCGCATAACTTCTGATCTCGCCCTAAAAGCCATTGGTAACCATGTGTGTAGCTCGTTGTTTCTGAGCATTTGAATGGATTTTCATGCTATTTAACAACGCTATGGGAAGGAAGGATCATTATCTACCTGTCCATGATGTTGGTTTGGATGCTTATTCTTTCTTTTGCTCAGAAACATCGAGCTACACACGTGATTACCAATGGCTTTTAGGGTGTTATCTCAGAGTATGCGAGAAATGAACTAGAACTTCCACTAAACAGCCTTATTTTGTTACGACTTGACGACAATTGACATTGAGGACTCCAATCTTACGTGAAAGACAGGAGTAATCAGAATAGCATGATTAAAAAGAACACTTAAATCACAAATTATTCAAAATCATTTCGACTAGACAGTACTAGTTATGACACTACTACACTACTATTTCAAACAAATTCTAATGAAGCTGCTGATTTTCACAATGCTTCCTTTCATCAGAAGCAATGGAATATGGGTATTTTTCAAAAACTACCACGTCACAAAACTAATAAAAATAGTGTTCATGTGGGCACCGTAGCCTAGTCCGTCTGAGTATAGGACCTTGTAGAGGGCAAAAGCCAGACCGATCCCTTATGCATCTTGGGGTAATGATCGATGACAAGCTCAGCTTCGCTAGCCATGTTGAATAT
This sequence comes from Aedes aegypti, assembly GCF_002204515.2. Taxonomy (NCBI): domain Eukaryota; kingdom Metazoa; phylum Arthropoda; class Insecta; order Diptera; family Culicidae; genus Aedes; species Aedes aegypti. The sequence continues at coordinate 28,474 of NW_018735923.1, forward strand.
GCCTGTAAAAGGGCATCCACGGGTATAGCGGTGCACCTTCTCAGGGGATCTGTTTGCAGATTTCCCCTTGTAAAAAACAAAAAAAGGCCGTGGGTTCAGCCTTGACAAGTAAAGCTGTCGGGCAGCTCCAACTAGACACCATACAAAAAAAAAATCAAGAATATTTCCCAAAGAATCACAGGAAGATTGTATCAAAATATCAGGATTCCAAACGGATATTCCAAATTTTTCCCAGAAAGATTTCTGGAAAAAATTTAAACAGGGTTTCCGTTAGAATTGAAGAAAGATTTCTAGGAAAGGGCCAGGAGAATTTTCAAACAATTTCTGAGAAAATTCTTTAAAAAATCTCCATAGTTATATTGTTTTTGAATTGATTTCCATAAAATAAAGATTGTCAAATAAATCCTTAAGAGATATCTGGAAGAATTTGAACATGATTTTTGGAAGTATTCCAGAGGAATTTCCCAAGAATTTGTGAAAGGAATGATCTACCAGTGAAAGAATATATATTTTAATATAGTTTCAGCCGGATTTCGGGGAGAGTCCAGAAGAATCGGAATAATCCTGAGAGAATCTTCGAGGATAACCAAAACAATCCACGACATCCACGAAAGAATAATTTGAATGGATTTCTGAAAAAAAACAGAGGCTTCAATATAATAATTTCGGATGGATTTCCGGAAGAAATTCTGAAGAGATTTCTGGAAGAATCTTCAAAAGATATTCAGAAGAATCTCAGATCGTTTTAAAGATTTCAACCCTCAGGAAAGCAATCATAGAAACATTTTCTGCAGAATTCCAGGGAAATTTTACGAAAAAAAAAAACGGAAAAATTTCCATAAAAATCCAAGAGAGTTTCCGAGATAATCCAAGAGAGATTTTTGAAAGAATCGCAAAGCGCAACTTTAATAGTTTCAGACGGATTTTCGAAAGAAACTAAGAGGAATTTTCGACAGATTTCTGAACAATCCCAGAAGGTTTTTTGGAAGTATCTCACAGTGTTTCTTAGAAATTCCCTGGAAGATTTTCTGTAGTATCATAAAGAAATTGCAAGAGGAATTCCAGAAGCATTTCCGGAACAATCCAAAAGGATTTTTGGACGGAACTATTTTTTTTAATTAACTACAGCAATTTTCCCTAACTCGATATTGAAAGGATTATAGAATTACAAAATACAAAACCAGTGCAAATGCGTTCCAAGGGACCATCGGAGGTCCATGAAAACCAACTTTTACTATGGTTCTCTAACTCGTTATCGAGATACCGAATAGGTTGTAGGGTAGATGTACCAATAGTGGAGGTACTAAGCACGATTGAACTTCATTCAAACGCTCAAATTCAAGATGCGCATATAATGTACATGTTAATGTTGTAACGGGAAGTAACGACCATTGACTTAATGAAAAAATGATTTCATCGCAGTAATCCACGGCATGTCAGTGAAAAATAATACCTCCACTATTGATACACTGTTCCTTTAGTTGAGGTAAATTTTTAATTGTTGTTCCTATAGTTGCGGTAACCGTTGTTTTCTTATGGAATCCTCCACTATAGGAACACTTTACCGCACTATTGGTACAAGTGAAACAAGTTTGAGCAGTTTTGTAATATTTCTTCAGTTTAAAGTAATTTGAACGCTCTTTAAAACTATTCCGTGTATCAACAAGCCAATACATCGATTGGCAGTGTCGGTTCTGTGGTTAATGGAATAAAATCAGTGAAAACGGCACTACCGCAACTATAGGAACACTCACAACTAAGGGGACACTTACCCTATCTACTCTCAGGTATCTACTAATTATTTTTCTAGGCTAAGAAAGGCCCCTAATATTCGTCATTTTGGTCTGATTTTGATATGAATGTTGACCAAGTTTACAAACCTATATTCGAACGGAAAATGCCTCCTACGAACTTTGAGGATACTCTAAGCGTAGGGACCATCATCCTCCCAGTACTTGCTTTTTATACCACTAATCCCTCGCCACCCATCTTGGTAAACGAAAAACACCGATTTTCAACGTCACTGTTCTTCGACCCGGATTCAGTGAATCATGCATGTCAGCTTACCACGAACATTGCTAAAAATCAATCAATTTCAATACGCCAATTCCCTTTATTCTGGATACTTCCCAAAAACAGGCCAGTTCTTTCACATTTTTATGATTAGAAAATTGGAGATCCTCCTCCGCCACCAGTCAGGTAACACGCACTTCTAGCTCCTAGGCACAAAATTTGCTCTCCTTTTCTCTCTCATTCGGCACCTGTCACCACGAAAAGAACAGAAAAAAAACCTTTCGGGTGGTTCCTCCAGGAA
>NW_018735924.1:0-39644 GCF_002204515.2 Aedes aegypti
AAGAGAGAGATATTTCAATTATATTTTGAGATTATTTATCAAAAGAAAAAAAGAAAAAAAAGATAAAAGAGAGAAAGCAGACCAAAAAGAAGAGAGAAAGAAGAAGAGAAAGGAAAGAGAAAAGCTTATGCTTAAAAATTCAAATTCAGAAGAGCACGACGAATTTTAAGTTTTGAGAAATAAAAAATAAGCCGGATCCTTATGAGCATAGATGCCCGACAATCGTAAGTTGCTACTCTTAATTTGACAAGCACAGTCGAGTTAAACAGAATTCATGAATGAGGGCTGAGAACTGACGCCATTCAAAACATAAGTCTGAATTGCTTTAGAAAATGAACTGAACATACCAGTTATTTTCTTAGTCTTGGAGGTAACACAGAATGAAAGGGAAAGAAGAACGTGTAAAATTAAAATCTAAATTTTGATGGTCTTCTATCGCTAAGAAGCGACAATTGAAAATTTGAAACCAAATAAATTTCCAAATTTGCCGTGAAAATTCAAATTAGAAGCTTAAACTGCAAGATCTTTGACAGATTTGTCATGTGTTTATATGATTTATTCATCCTTGAAAATTCCAAATTTAACTTCTTAAACAATAAAGCCATTGTTCCCTAACTCAAGTAGTCCTTTCACTTTGACTAATGACGACATGAATATTTTTTTTTCTTCGTTCAGACCTCGTAATTGACGCGCCATTCGAAAAGCAAAAGCGCCCACCGAGAGCCAACGACCAGATCGAGGAGAGGTGCACACTCCCAATCTTCGGCCATACCGCCATAAATCATAGGCATGAGTTCCTACCGCAAACGGTGCAACCAGCAATCGACACCACAAGGGACCAGTATTTTACATCCAGGTGCAACGGCAATCCATTGTCTGAAAGCGAAGAATCACGGAGAAGAAAAACAACATTTTTTAGTGGCATTGTGAATTTATTTCTATCTACGGTGTAATAGTCGGAGTGTAAATTCAGTTCAGACTTTGAAGGTTGGAACCTTTCGGCCCCGAAATAGGCGGAGGAAAATTTATATTCTGGGTGTGTTTTGTCCATGTACCCGTAATCATTATTATAGTGCTTTTTGTTGATGTTTGTAAATAATCTGTGTTATTTTGTTGGGACGTGATTTTTAATACGAAAGTTTTTGCACCAGTGCAGTCTTCATCGAGTGATTTTTTTTTCTGTTATTGAACTTCTATCTGTCGCAACGCCATCAGTGCAAAAGTAAAGCGAAGAAATTTAATGAGAGAAGTTTTGTTCGCAAGTTTATGAAATAAGAAATTTTCCCAATACGATCCGTGACTGTTCAACGAATCGACACGCCTATGGCATCAAACCGAATAGCAGCAGAACCGAAGTAAATAAGCTCACTCAAACCCCAGAAGTCACAATGGAAACCGAGGAAAATTATAAGCTCGTCGACGGGATCTATAAGGTTTAGTTGGAATGTCAATTGCAGAATTAATTTTAAGCCCTACCCACCGTCATCACCCGGAAGTTTGTGGGTGGAGTAAATTCGACCGCAAGGTAGTCCTGTGTGCGGTGATGATTCTACTGCTATTCTATACTCTGGAAATCAAAACAGCACCATCTTGTTACTTCATTGCTACGTACAGTGTTTGGCAAAATTTGCAACAAAAATGCCTTGCTGTAATGATTGGTGTTGTTAGCGTTAATATCACAGTGGGTTTTCAGAAAAAAAACAACGTCAAATAGTTTTTTCAAAATAACAGAAAAACAGGGTAGTGCTTATTTTAATTTCGCTGACTGTATACGGCAGCATCGTCATATCATCGTCGCATCAAAACGATGACATTCGCTCTCCAACAATGCTGCCAAGTCCCACTGACTAAGTTTCTTCGGCTCGCGGTGCTGATTCTTATAGTATTCTGTATTGACAATCGAGACTTAATCACAAGACTTGCCGGATGAAAATGACACTCTATATGTCTTTCATTTCCTCTTGAGTGAGAATGACACAATTTCCAGCAAGTACAGAACAGTTCTTTTCAAGCGACAGAATCGTACCTCCATGCGGGTTTCAGGGCGGCAAACATGCATGCAATTGTTCAGGTTTACACTGCTGGATGAATGCTCGTCTGGTGTGTCGGTAGTTACATCCTTTGTGGAGTTTGAGGTGTTCCAAAGCTAGCTTCCATCCAAGCTGGAATGGTCGACTGAGAGCAGCAGCAATAGCAGTAGAGAATGGTTGGAATTTGCAGACGTCCCCCTCCATATGCCATTCCGATGGCCGACATGATGAATGCTACTAAATGATGGATATTTCAAGTTCAACGGTAGTAATAAGGTTGGGACTGGTGCACTTTTGTTCGTGAGAAGTTGCATTACCCTCTACCGGCAGCTTCATTTTTACTGCAATAAAATATTCAAACCTTCATAACTTTTTTTGATTCTCGTATATTTTGCCCATTTTTTTCACAAGATATCAATATCTGTCAATGGTGAATCTGGTTTTAAAGATATCCGATTTCCTTGGGGGACCGAAATTCTTCATATAAAATGTCTTTGATCCCAATTTTGTTTACGTTCAATTTATCAAAAAATTAAATGGGGCTATACAGCCTAGGTAGTAAGGAGTTACCTTGAAAAAATCATACAAATCGGTTAGGTATTCAGGAGATATCTGAAAATTACGATATGAAGTATTTTGAAGATTTAAAGATCTTTATTTGGCCAGCGTGATACCAGACACATGAATGCTCATCTCTCAAAGACGGCTGCACCAAATTGCTTCATTTTTTCACAACATACTCTCATTAATGTATTGTTCCGAAGAATGAATATCCGAATACCATAGAAATTATGTAGGCTGAGATATTTACGTGTGTTATCGCTTACGCGTCGGTCTCCGAAGGAATTTCGGAGTGGTTCCAAAATGCTATTTTAAAAATCTTAGGAGTTTTCAAGGTTTTTGCGATTTTTCAATGCATGAGTAGAGATTTACCAACGGATTCCATGTGGTTTTAAATGGTTTTCAAATAGGAAGTTTCTAGGTTCCAATTTTAAAGTTATATATCAAAATCTCTTCATGGATTTGTGATACGTTTCGAAGGGCTTTTTTTAGGTCGCTTGCACCGGTGCTCCATTTGTTTGGTCCAATTCTATTACAGTTCCAAAATAATAACTACCAAAAAATAGAACGAATTTCATCCGCTTCCACCATAGTTTGAACTTAATTCCATTTCAAATATTTTGTCCATTAATTTAACATGAGCTCTCCTGTTGAAGCATATCAAAACATTTTCGTAGCGATGTGTGATAGTGAATATCGCGATTACTGTTAGTTTATAAACAATAAGGATTTTCTCGAAGTCTGGCGATGTATCAACTTTGAAAACGTGGCGTTTTTTTTCGTGCATTCATGATTTCAACTTCCAAAGTGGACATCTTGCTATTCATTTGAGCGATAGGAATGTTTTGTTTTTCTACCATATCAACAATATCTGAAAAGAGTAAATCAAGGCGTGTGCTAGAATAAGGGCGTAAGTCACATGATCGATTTTCTCTTCATCGATCCTCTCTTCTGTGAATAAGAGTTGAACAGATGGAAATTTGTCAGCATTTTTTCTCTTCAAACCGCTAGGCAGCGTTGCAATCTGGCGTCCTGACGTGAAAAAATTCTGACAAAAACTTTGCATCTTTTCACTTTCATTCGCAGAAGAGAGGATCGATGAAGAGAAAATCGATCATGCGACTTATGCCCTTATTCTAGCTCACGTTTGAAATATAAACCATATCAGAGTAAAAACACATTTCTCCAAGGTTTTGTCAGGAATTTTCAAGAGATGTTTTTTCGAAAATTTCTTCAAAAATTTCACCCAAGAAATATTGTCAGATATGTTTCAGAATAACGCTCTCCCCGTGAGAGCAAACTCATTAGAGATCTGCTTCGCAAATCTCACAACTTGAGATTTTGATGCAAAATCAACTCAATCATCTCAAACACGTAAAAATAATACAGGCAAAACCCGGTCAAAACTCGTGAAACCCGAATGTTATTGTTTGCGTTAGAAAGGATTACTTATTTTTACCAGAATAACTAGAAATTATTGCCTTTGGTGAGTAAAGTGTGGAATACGAGACAATGAGTCAAATAGGTGAGCCAACTCATCCATGATTTTTTTTGACTGCTGAGTTGCGTGATTGACACTCACGCAATGAAAAATCTCAAACGTGGTTATGAGAAATTGAGTTTTTCACAACACTGCTCCAGGGACTCCACTAAGTATTCTCTACAGACTCATCGAGAGATTGTTACGAAAATTCTCAAAAGGGGCTCCTTCTGGGATTCCACAGAGGTTCTCCTGCTGCTTCTCCAAAAGAGTGCCTCATTCGTTTTTAGTCAGAAACTCCTTGAAGGATTTCTTCACGGCCATCTCGAGAAAATTTAACCACGAAATAAATCAGAGATTTTTTTTTTCGAAAACTTTTCCGGTCATTTCAAATAGTTCCTTCAACTAGACATAGTTTCAGACTTTTCCCAGAAATTTCTCTACGTTTCAAGGGACCCTCGGAGTGCTGTACTGGAAATTCCTCCAGAGCTCCCACCAGGAATTCCTCCAGGAATTCCTTCTACAAGAACTCCACTAGGGATCCTCATGAGAGTCCTGTTGAATTTTTTTGAAGAATTCTTCCAACGTTTCCTCAGGAATTTCTCTCCAGAACTTCAGGAATTCTCAACGATTTTTTAATCACAAAAACTTTGAAATATTTTCCCTGGAAAATATGTCCATAGATGGGCCCTTCCTTAAGCCGAGTGGTTGAGCCCGCGCTACAAAGCAAAGCCATGCTGAAGATGATTCAACCGCTAATTAATTCAGAGATTTTTTAGAAAACTCCTCCAGGGAATTCAGTAATTGCTGATAGTATATCACTTCGAACATAATTCAGATATTTTCCTGAAATTTCTCCAAGGACTTTTTTCGAGAATTCCCCCTAGAAGTCCTCTAGAATTTTACTAGGGTTCCTCCAGAGATTCTTCTAAGATTGACTCTTCAATTTTTTGGTGGATTACTAAAAAGGATCTTTCCGGTATTTTTCCTGGAATTTTATCAGTGATTCCCTCAGGCATTTTTTTTTAAAAACTTACCTTAAAGAAATCTCGAGGATTTTTCATAGATCATTTTTCAGGAATTAAGAAAATATTTTCAAGAATTCTCCGGACATTCTAGTAATTCCTTCAAGGCTTTCTTCAAAGTTTCGTCAAGAAATAATTTCAAAATAACCCACCCGGAATTTCTCCAGAGAAAACTTGTATTAGGCAGGGAATCTTTCGAAAATTCTCATGGAGATTCCTCCAGGAATTTCTCATGCAAATGCTCCAGAGATACTCCGACAGCATTCCTCGAGAAAGTCCTTCAGGGAAAGGTTTCCTCTAGTGAATTTCACCACTAAAAATTCAGTGATTGATTCGAAAACTCCTCCAAGATTGTACTAATTCTTTCAAAGATTTCACCTAGACCTAGACATAATTCAGATCTTCTTCTTCTTCTTGCATCAACGTCCCCACTGAAACAGAGCCGGCTACTACGCGTAGTGTTCTAAGAAGCACTTCAACAGTATACTTTAAGCCAAGGGAAGTCAAGGAAATTTCCATTACAAAAACATCCTGGAATCGAACCCTTCAGCATGGCTTTGGCTTTGTAGCTGCGGACTCTAACAACTTTGGCTAGGAAGGCAAATTCATATATTTTCCAGAAATTTCTCACGGGTTCTTCCAGAGACTCCTCCAGAAATTTCTCCTAGAAATCTTCAGAGTTCCTAAAGATCCTCCATGAATTTAATCTGCGATTTCTCTATTTACAATTGCCTCTAAAGAATTTCTCAAAAGGATTCATCTAGAATTTGTCGTAGGATTCCATCAGAAATTGCTCCAAGAGCTTCTTCAGAAGATTTCTTAACGAATTTCTCTAGTAATATTTTCCCGGTAATATTTCAAAGATGTATTCCGAAAACTTCTTCAGGGATTACACTATTTCTCCAAGCGATTTCCTTTAAAAGAATTCTCAAGAAATGTTTCAGATATTTTCCCTAATTCTTCTAAAGAAACCTCCAGTAATTCTTCCAACGATGTCTTCCAAGAATTCTCTAAGGGATTCTCCACAGATTTCCTTCAGAAACCCCTACAGAAATAATTCAGGCATTTCAGCTATTGATTCGAAGGTATTACTGGAACAGATATCTGACTGCAATTTCTTCGGAACTTACCTCAAGGACTCGTTCAGAGTTTCCTTCGAGAATTCTCCATGGCATTCTTTTAGAGTTCCTCAAGGGTATTCTCCAGGCATTATTTCTGCAAAGGATCCCTCCACGAATTCTTTTGGAAATTTGTCCTAGGATTTCTCCGGAATTTCCCCACGAGCTCCTTCAGGTAGTTCTTAAAGAACTTCTTTAGAAAACATTTACAGGAAATGATTAAGTTTTTTTTAATCATCCAGAGAATGCAATGAATCCATCAGAAAATTTCTTCAAAAAATTTTTCGATGACATATTTTGGATATTTTCGAAAAAGGGTACAGCTGAGACTTTTCCAGCAGTTATTTTAAAATTCCAAAGATCCTCCACTGAATTCCTTTAACTCATTTAGGAATTGTCGAAGAATTGATCTAGGGAAATTTCGCCGCTGAATATTAACAAGATTTTTTTTCGAAAACTTTAGCAGGAATTTAAATAATTCCTTCGTAGATTTCACTTTGATATTTTCCTGAACTTTTTTCTAGAGACTCTTCTAGGGTTCCTCCAAGAATTCTCTGAAATTGTTCCAAGGATTCCCTCAGAAATTTCTCATGAGTTACCCATGTATTTCTCATGGAATTTCGATAAGTATTTCTTTTCAAAGAATTTCTTCAATATTTCACCAAAGAAATAACTTCAGATGGCTTGTGCCGCGTATCAGCCAATATCGTTCCTCAAATTTCACAATTCAATGAGAATATGGATTGAGTCCCGAGTTTGACATGAAAGTATGACTAGATGTAGAAGCTCAACGAAATCAATAAAACATTTTTTATCACATTGTTAAAATAATTCCTAATACTGAGTGGTAAGGACCTTACTAAAGATAGGTTTGAGGGTTTTTTTATCTACAGGAGAAGATTTTTTTTTCACTCTACAGGTTTCCCATCATTCAAAAAAAAAAACATCCGGCTTTTCCAGAATTCCTCCAGAAATACTCCTCCGAGAATTCCTCTGGATTTAATCCCAGAGCTTCCCCGGTAATTCCGCCAGGGATTCTTCAACACTCATAATTTCTCTAGAAAATTACTTAAATGATTCCTCCACAGAACGGTCTCCTCCAGAAGTTTCTCAATGCATTTTTGTTTTAGGAATTCTTCTAAGGATTTTCTTCAAAAATCTCTCGAATATATTTACCAGATATTTTTAAAGAAATTCCACTTAAATCTCGCCATATAATTCCGCATGAACCGTGGGCTTTTCCTAAACCTCCAGTAAATAATTTAAGTAACCCCATCAATAATCTCACGAATTCCAACAGAATTTTTTTTAAGCAATTTCATCATGTAATTCTACCCAGAATTACACCTGTTTTTTTTAGAAACTCTACACAATACCTCCAAAATTTCTGCCAGTAATTCGTTAAAGAGTTATGCAGTAATTTCTCCAGGAATTCCGCCAGTGATTTCTCGAGGATTTTTTCGCCCAAAATTCTTCGAGAAATCCGTCAGCAATTCTTATAGGAAACTGGGGGTGGCCATTTCGCATAAAGACGTTTAGCATAAGTGGACGTTGTGCATAAAGCAGTTCCATACAAGAACATGTAGCATGAATTTTCTCATTATCCCAATGTCCATCATGCCAAAATGTCCATATGCGGAACGTCCATCCCCTGAAAAACTGCTAGAGATTTCTCAAGGAATCCCTCAGGTATTCTTCCAGAAAAGCCACTAGAGGATTCCTAACAGTAACTTCACATAAGGAGTTTCACTATCAATTTGTATCAGGGTTTTCTCCAGAAGTTCAACCTGATATGTTCCTGAAAAAAAAACATCTACACGGTATTCCTCTAAAAAACTATACCTGGGATTATTCAAGATATTTTCCAGGAAATTTCACCATGGTTTTCCTTAAGTAATTTTGCCAATAATTGGTCCAGTAGGTTTTTATTCTTCTCTAGTTTCCACAGGAGTTCTACAGGAATTTCTTCCATTAATTGTTATGAAAATTCCACCATGCTTTACTCCGGGAACAGCCCAGGGGTTCCACCAGCGACGAATAATTCCTTCGGAAATTTTGACAAGGGTTTCTACTATTTTTTTCTGTTTAGATTTTTCGCGTAAATTCACTCCCTCACAGATACCGCTTCTGGATATCTTCTTTGTTCTTTTACAGACATCCTATCTTTGGTTTTTCAAGAATTTTTCACAGGAACTTCTCAAGAATTCCTTCAGTAATACTTCTAAGGATAGCTTCAGAACGTCCTATCTAAATTCCCTTCTACTTGATTCTTCTAAAAAGATTTCTCGCAGGCAACATTTGATTTGATTCTATCAGGATTTACTCCAAATATTCCCCCATAAATTCCTCCAGAAATTGTAGGTTCCTTCAGAAAATCTTCAAAAAGTTCTCCCAAGGACGTCTCAAATTTATCCTCTAGTTATTCTTCCTGAGATTTTTTCCGGAAATCTGTCAGTTTCCTCCAGGCAATCCAACAGGATTTTCTTTAAAAGGTTCTAAAATACAGACTACATACCCGAGCAAACGCCAATTTTATTTTATATATCTTTTACCATATCACAGTCTCAGCTATTACTTGATCTTGCATTTACCCGATTCCATGCCAGATGTTAAACTTAAAAGATTCTGCCAGGAATCTTCAAGCTGTAACTTCTATAAACTTCAGAATTTTTTGAGTTCCTGAGATTCCTTCAAAAGTACCTTCAAAAGTTTTCTTCAAGTACTACTTTAGAAATTCCCACATTAATTCCCTGTAGTTATGTGTTTTGTTCAGGAATTCTCAAGAAATTTCTCCATGAATTCCATCTGAGTTTCATACAGTTGCTCCTCTTCGGGTGTCTTTATAAAATCCGTCATGTTCTTGCCCTGAATCTCACTTGGGATCCTTGAAAACTCTTAATTATCTAGAAACTCCAAAAGAGCTTGTAATTCCTCTGAGAATCTCTAGGAAATTCGTTGGTAATTCTGGTAAAAATTTTAGGAATCTCTGAAAACATTTAAAAACCTTTTGAAAACCTCTTGAGAATTCCTCATAATGCTTTGGGAAACGTAAGTTATTCTCAAGGTACAGGAATGACTGTGATGGAAGTAAGCCGAAAACCCAAAAACGTTATTCTCAAGAGCATTCGAACTCTTCATAATCTATTGGAAACCATTAAGAACTCTTAACAAATTTTCGGAACGAATTGGGATCTAATTTTTTATTACTATTTTATTTATTTGAGGCTAAGCGTGTTTGGCGCTTTGCAGAGCTAAAGGTTTCTTTTGCACTTATGTACAATTCATCAACTTCTTAAGTACCAACGTTAGTACGGATGAAGCCAAGGTACTCCTGACAATTCGAGGTTAGTGGTCACAAATATTAATCAAGGATGACAAGGTAGAGATTGGGTATCGGGTTCTCTGTAGCTCATCCGGTAGGTATGTGGCTGGTTGCTCATTTGTCGTGCGTACACAACTTCTCTTGGGTTTTCGAAGCCAGAATTGCTAGAAACATCGATCCAATACAAAATGGATGAACTACAGAGAGATTAGGGACTCTTAGGAATGCAATCTTCAAAAAGCATTTTAGAACTCTGCTTTATCTTAGGGATTCCTTGACAACCTACTTGGTTGAATTATCCAGCTCCTCGTTTAACAAAGATATCAATGAACCAGGTGTTTATCAAGTGCTGTTACCACTGAAAGACTGTAATAACTGGCTTTCCTCTAGGCAACAATTTTAAGGATCAATCATATACAATATTTTCACATCTGATTTACCTGAGTTACCTCAAGGGATGCCTAAAAATCTGTGTTTGCGGATGACACAGGCTCTCCGTCAAGGGACAAAGCCAGCATGTATCTGTAGTCGATAGCAAAAAAAGGATATTTTGCGTGAAAATGGGAGCATAGATGTGAGATTCCTAATGCTTCTAAAAACCAATTTATAAATTTTCCCACATAAACCAAAAGCTCTTTACTTCAAACTTTCAAGTAGAACATGTTGTCACGATGAGAGGGGTTTCAATAAATAGTCAAATGAATTAAGTATCTTTGGCTCATGCTTGATTAAAAAATTGATTGTTTTATTATTTAATTGTTTAATTAACGAATATCTAGTCATGCTGACAATCATCCTTAATCTCAATTTCGCCTAATACCACCATGTACCACTCATCCAGCTTGATGTATCCAATGGAATCCAGGAAAAGGGACACGCCACCACAACCTAGACATAAATTATCGCATCTTCATTTATTTTCCTGCATGATCCACGAATGGTTTGCGGCCAGCAACTTCTTGTCCCTCCCCAAAGCAGACGATGTCAGACATCTATGCCCCCTAACATGGTTACAACTTCACTCATAGTGGTACACCTTGTGACATGACGGAACTGAGGCCAGCCTCCAACCGTTTCTCAAATTCTTCTGCTACGACGAATTCAGTTGAAACAAAGTAGCTGCCAGTGTTGACCATCAAAACTTATTCCCGGTGTTCTCCTCCGTGCGCGAATCCAATCTCCAAGGCTTCCGGCACTCCGGTGATGTGTGACTTATTAGCACGTTTCGTCGTCTTGTCTTCCAGGCACCACCTGCTGCTAATGGCTCAACGGCGACTCGACTGCCATTCGTCTTCAAGGCTTCAGTGCTTGGCTGAAGGTTGTTTTTCCACACCGACCCGAGATGGCTCTCTCTTAAGAAGACATGTGTGTGCCGGCAGGTGAAAATTTCTTCTTCCTAATTTGTAAATCTTTTCGCGAGGGGACACCTTCCAAGTTATGGCAAGTGTGGAAACCCTTTCCGGTTGAATTTCCGCTCCGGCAAAAGGGAAAACCCGGAACGACACGCTCTGTGGGGTGTTCCTGTCTACCGTTGAAGGTAAGGTACACCGGGGTAAGTTAAAACGGCTGGGGTACGATGGGCACGGCTGGTAGTATCTATGGGCACGATTTAATCATACTGTATTTTCAAAGTCTAGTGAGGATGAAAGTATGATCTTTATACAACAAGAGCAGGATTTTGAATTTTAGCGATTTATTTACCAAATATGTTTGATGGTGTGCTAGGTCAGAAAGTACGGACAAGAAATATCTAAAAATATATTCATCAATGTCTATACAATTATGATCATCAGACTATTACTTATTTCATGATTTTAAATTTTATGTTTTAACACAGTCCACTCCCCCTTACTCGATATTCCGTATCTCGATATCGAGCTCGAGAACCATAGTGAAAGTTGGTATTCATGACTACCTCGATGATCCTTGGATCGCAATAGCACGTTTTTATGTGTTCTAATAACTCGATACTTCACTTTACCCACTCGTTTCAACTTGCCCGTTATACCTTACGTGAAGAAAAATTTCCATCCATAAATTATACTTACCTTCCGCAGAGGATCAAGAAATGGCACCGAAGGAGATTTGCACACACTTAGGGTGCCATTTCTCCACCCCCAAGGAAGCACACACATGGTGACGTGACTTGGCAAACCGACAAAGTGGTTCATTTATTTCCGGTTCTTGGGGATCAGACGGCACCACGGCACAGCAGGCGATGAAAAATGTAATTTAGATCTTGCGAGAGGTTAAGTTGATTTGAGGCAAATTTTTCACATAAAATAGGTGTCATTGTAGTTCCCATGCTGTTGGAATATTCGGATTATGCTGTCACAATAACATTCGTTTTCACAACGTTACACTTCAATTACATTGTAACGAGAAAAGCTCCGGAATATGGAGCTAAATATATGCCGACTGGATGGATTGGATGTCGATGGGAAAGTTGTTAACGAGTTTTCACAGGTTTTGTTTGTCACACTAGTTTTCAATTTCCACTTTGCTACTGTAACAATGTGTGCTTACATTGTATCGCCTATACGGCGATAATGGTGAATGTGAAGGGATGAAGTGAGACGTTAATCAAGTTATTTTTCACTTTCCCAGTTTCCATCATAACCATCGATACCCATTTGCCCATTCTTTTGGTATTGAATGTCGTTGAAGTTGATGAATGGATCGAATTACACTGATAGTCTTCAGTTGGCGTACGTGGGCCTAAAGTACATTCATAACCAAGTGTGTATCAATGCGTACACAAATTTTTTCTGTTGATGGAATTTTTGATATTAGCTAAAGAAATAATATAGTATTTCTCAGTGCTACCGAATCAGTACTGTAGTAAAACCTCTTGGAAGGTCACTTCTCTGGATATGGTTACTACTGCGAACTCTGAATGCACACCTCTCTTCTGAAAAATTGTAAATTGAATTTGTGTGATTTGTGTGGAAGAAGTTTCTTCTAAATGTTGCGTTTTCTTCTAGGATGAAATTAATAATGTTGAAAATTGCAGCGAAACGAACAATCAATGCATTAGACAAAATTTTCCGACTAACAAATTGAAACAGCCACTGTTCATTAGGGCGGTTCAACATTTGAAAATTGTTCTGTGAAATTTTCAGCTTTCGATTCAAAGGTTGCCCAAAGAAAATGTAGGTTTATATGGAAATTATTATGAAGAAATTTTTTAAAATGTTCAAAAACACGTCAGTATTGTGATGTAAGTACAAACTTATCATTTCATAGTGGAAACGCATTCTTCAAACCTTAAACAAGCATGTTGCTGAAGAAACAAATCCATTTTGCAAATTTGCATGGAACGGCAGTATAATCCCATATGGAGATTACAATTGGCAAACAAATTCAATGAATATCTCTTCTACCATCTGTTAGATTGAATTGCTCTCTTCAGCAGCTTTCTCTATTATGGTTTGAAAGAATGAGTCAGTATTTTCTGAACATGCTGAATTTAAGCGGGATGTCACAAACAGCATTATTTCCTATTTCTTACATGTTGTGAAAAAAAAATTCTATCTAAGGATCTTGAAGAGAATATGTATTATTGCTTTAATTACGACGACAAAGCAATTGCCACAGAGGTTTTCCTCCAAGATTTTTAAGAATCATTTGAAAGCTTTCGAAAAAGACAAAAGATGGTAGTTCTATGGGAAAATATTCAGCAACCTGGATGAAAACTTAGTGCCATAAGTGAATCAGTGGTACCAAACATAGTCGCATGGATGATTTATACATGATTTTGTAAGGTTTCTCTCACGCTAAGCACATCTGTTTTGTGAGAAAGGATACCGACAAATTTTCTGATTTCGACTGGCGATATTGATAGTTTTAGTTCATCAGCCATCAGTTGGTAAGACTGACATTGTGCAACTCTGCATGTATGTGGAGTCTCAAACCAGGTCGATTATCGGGAACGATTTACAATCACATACATCACCGGGTAAATTTCAATCATGTAAATCATAAATCAAAAGCTAATCAAACCACATGCCAAAATGGTACAGAAATTATGGTAAACACTGCTGATGATGGCATAGCGTAACCAATATATTTTGTCCCTTTGGGCCATTTTTAACAAATTTCCCCTTTTAAATCAAAAGATCAATTCAATTACATCAACCCTTTGAAAATGTTTTTGTTTTGAGTGTAATTTATTCAATTCAATCGGTTCATCCATGCAACCGTTTCAATGCGTTTTCATCCAGTCAGATTTTTTTTCAAATTTTGAAATTTCTAAAATCTAAGAACGTATCTGATAAAACGTCTCTGTACAGCTTCAATCCGTCTACCCAGTTGTCGGTTTAGGGATACCAAAACAATAGATGCTGACTCTAGAAGTGTGCGGAACCAATAGTTTCTTTGACTTTGTCTCCAATTAAATGAAACATCCGGGGGTTCAAAGTACAGGTCGGACTCGAATTATCCGGAGACTCGATTATCCGGGATTCGATTATCCGGAATATGTTTTTTGATATTCTGTTTTTCAGTATTTATGCATAAATTTGAGTTAATTCATTATTGCAATATACAATATGAATAATTTAGCAGTTTTGGACGTATGTGAACTAGGGTGGTTTAAACAAGGGTTTTTTTGTGTATGCCGGTCAAAATAAAATATTTTTTCCTCAAGACCCCTAATATTTCTAGAAATAATTTCTTACTACGCCACTGCATCATAAAAATAAAATAACGAAAAAAGTGAATATTCAATTCATTTATCGCAGAATTTTCTTTTTTTTAGTAATTCGATTATCCGGAGTGAAAATAAAATCGATACTCCGGATAATCGAGTCCGACCTGTATGTACTTAAATAGTACAGAATGTAATAAGGTGACCAAAACAGTAAAAAACAGTGCTTCATAATTGAATATTTTCGACGTATTTCGGGTAATATGCGACAGTGTTAGCACTTTTAGTTCACAGAAGCAGCTTTTCTCTACATATTGCCATGATCATTGACTTGGTTACGCTGAGTAAATATTGATACAAAAACCCAAAATCACTTCCTTAGAGGGTCCAAAAATACGACCGTTGCACACTAGAGTAATTTGGGTAAATCATGGCCAAAATTATTTCATGCCTCTTATACCTTAATATTGATTAACAGCAAGGATTAGTTTCCAACCGCTGCATGTCAACTATCCACCTATCAGTGAGTTAAAAAAGCCAATAAAGACAAACTGTTTTTGAGCTCATTTTTGATGACCATTCTTTAGAGAATTGTTATAAAAAATAAACATTGTTTTGTTTAGAACTTGCCAAAGTGCCAAATAATTGATGGAAAATTAATTTTTTTTCATAAGATCTTAGATGTTTTTTTTTTCAACTTTTTTTTGGTAAGCAGGCTTGATTTTTCATTTTGGGTGAACAAAAGTTTAGTGCTGTGTCTGTTTTTTGTTTTTGATAAAGTATCTTTAATCTACATAGCGTTGTTTCTTCTCCTTTTATCCGGCATTACGTCCCACTGGGACAGAGCCTGCTTCTCAGCTTAGTTCTCTTATGAGTACTTCTACAGTTATTACCTTAAAGCCTTCATTTCCATTTGACCCATTTTGCATTCGTGTATCGTGTGGCAGGTACAAAGATACTCTATGCCCAGGGAAATCGAGAAAATTTCCTTTACGAAAATATTCTCAACTGGTGGGATTCGATCCCACGACCCTCAGCTTGGTCTTGCTGAATAGCTGCGCGTTCACCGTTACGGCTATCTGGGCCCCCATATTTTTACAATACAAAGTGATGCTTGTATTGTAATAATTCAATGAAATGCTTGTTTTTTTTATGTTATGTGAAGTTTTTAAAATCGTTTTAAATGTAACTACAGTCGTCTCTTCACATCCCGATATTAAGGCGAAGTAGGCCGTCATTGAAATTTGTACGCGTCGTTCATGATTGTTGCTTATTCATCTCACGATTTCGAATCAAAGAAAATCAGTTGGTTTTGCACTGACACAGCTCAGAAAGTATCAGCAAACTTTATGCATGTTAGCGCGTACAGTGATACTTTTTTTAGTCAATATAAACTATCAAGACTGAGTTTTATCACTTTGAAATGTAAGCTGAAAAGTCATCATTGTTGCCAAAACGAATGACGGGCTACTTAGCCTTGAAGGGACCATCGAGATAAGGAGAGATCGAGAGAAAGAACGCATTTTTAATGACTACTAGGTTGCAACCCACTCCGTTACCAGGAAAATAATAAACAAGCAAACGTCTCTTCGTGTTCTGTTTTTATTCAACTAAATCGGGTCTAGTAACCTCTGATAATGGGCATATCGACATACGTAGAGGAAATCGGGAACAGAAATAAATCAGAGAATTTGTTTAGACCCAAGTAACCAGTAAGCACGATAATGCGGCACGGTAACAGCATTATATGCGCATATAGGGTAATCATTTGATGCATGTCAGTTTTATATACGCATATAATGCTATTATAATGCCAGAAAAGGCGAAATAGCGTGCCATTACAGTGCAAAGATATAACCGTGCTTCTCTGCACCACCAATGCTGATATAGGACCACGTGAGAAACGTCAGTTGTTTTCGCCAGGTTTTTAGGGCGAATATTTTGTGCTTTCGCGTACGCAGCCAGAGAGCTTTCGTGTATGCGGCCAAGCAACTGGTACACGAGGTAAATAATAGAGATGGTCGGGTTTCGGGTTTTCAAACCCGAAACCCGACCCGAACCCGAACCCGACGGGTTCGGGTCGGGTTCGGGTTTGAAAATTTAAATTTTTTCGGGTTCGGGTTCGGGTCGGGTTTGAAGGCTACAAAATTATCGGGTACGGGTCGGGTTCGGGCTTGAAAAAAGTCGGGTTTAGTTGGGTTTGGGTCGGGTTTGGTGAGAATGGTGAACAGAGTAACAACCTAAAAGCTTCCCTATGCATCAGAAACGATGAATTTAAAATCTTTTCAAACTCGGGTTCTACTCGGGTTTTTCTTAGAAAACTTTTTCGGGTTTCGGGTCGGGTTCGGGTTTGAACAGCGAAAATTTTTCGGGTTCGGGTCGGGTTCGGGTTTGCTTTTCAATTACAGTCTCGGGTTCGGGTCGGGTCCGGGTTTAAAGAAATAAAATAAGTCGGGTACGGGTCGGGTTCGGGTTTGAAAAATGTGAAACCCGACCATCTCTAGTAAATAAATCAATGAATAAAAACGGAAAACTCTAATAGTATGCAAAAAAATGTGAGAAGCGTGAAATATGAAACCAAAGTTTGCAATTTAACCGTCAAACGTGGTTACAAACGAGCAAATTCAATGACACTCAACAAGATGTTACGCAAAAGAGACGATGGATGTGTGTTAGTGAAAAGCGATACGTAAGTGACGTCATTGATAAGTTTGGTATTTATGGCGACTGACACGCACACTAAAAGATCTTTAGAATGACTTTAATTATTGACAGTCATTGCAAATGTTGTTAATAAACGAAGTCAAAATCCTCTCCGCATTTCGTTTGGTATAATTATATTCTCTGAAATTAATTCACATCGAGATAGGGAGATATCAAGATATAGAGGATATCGAAATACGGAGAGAATCATGGAGAAGCCCTGACCCAAAAATATATGTTTTCAATCTATCGTAATGTAACTGATTTCGGAATAAAAGAGACTAAACAAGTTTATTCATGGAATATATCTTATTAAAATCATCCATCACACTAGTGAACACAATTGACAGAAATTGAATGTGACTTGGTTAGAGCTTTTATCTTTTGGAAACAGCGATGTATACTATACATTGTATACCGTCGTGCGGGGTGGCATTGGGCCATAAGGGTAACTTCGGGCCAATATTTCCACAGCAAGCTAATGCCAGAATAGAAAAATCAAAAACAATGTGTCAAGCTTCAAGAATACGTTATAAATAGCCCATAGATAATCATAGATCAGTTTTTGGACGTTGCTACTAGCCATTGGATGCATCAAAAAAGGCGGTCAAAGTCCCCCCTAGGCCCAATGTCACCCCGCATGATGGTAGTCAATCTAAATAATTCATTGAAATCGACACTGCTGGCATTACTAGTGCAATTGTCACTTTATGTTCGCATGTCTTTATCAGATATAAACCAGCTTTTGGCTGAAAATCTCGCTAATAAAGATAAAATAAAAAAAGGATATCTTCAAGACCAACCATTTATTGCAAATGGATTTCAAAAGAGGTTGAAGCTCATATCGTATTTAATTACAAACATTCTCTTCAATTATTTGTCTTTCAAAATGTACGGATGATAGTCTTAGATAAGAATTTCGACGAGACAATTAAAATTGTATGAGAGTTTTAAAGCATTGTGGAAATCCTTATCTGGAAATTTTTGTTTTTACGATTTGGAAGATAAACATTTGAAGACAATGTTTGCAGTACATACAAATTATTCCTTTTATTTTAAAGTTGTATCTGTTTCTTCTTTCTGGTGAAACGTCCCAACTGGAATAGAACTTGTGTCTGAGTTTAGTAAGCTAGGAGCACTTTTTCAGCTAATAGCTGAGAATACTTTTGCATTATCATATCGTGTAGCAAGTATGAAGATTCCATGCCCTGGGAATGTCTAATCCAAAAAAAAACCGTCTCAGCAATCTCAGCATGTCCTAACTGAACAATCGCGTGTTTTCCGCTACAATAATATTGTTACTCAAGAGTGACAAGTTACTTTTATTATAATGAATGATGCTACAAGAAAATCTCGCAATACAATAGTCTACATATCCCTGTTCCCATGATAAACCGCTCTTGACATCCTTTCGTCATCATTACCTCCTTACGACACCTCCAACGTAAATAGTTGATGAAGTGTTTGAAAAGTGTAAAAACAAATATCGTTCATGTTGGTGCCGCTGTTCTACACCGCCATCAAGTATGCAATTCTCGAAGGTAAGTAGGTTCCAAACGCCCCTCAGACCCACCGAGAAGGGCACGTGTGTTTGTGAAACTTTCCGAGAACAACGCTCCCGGTAACAGCATTACGGTGGCTTCCTTATCTTTTGCGTTCTTGCCCCCTCCTCGGACACCATTTCCCATTTTCTCCTCCACGAGAATGACGGGAGTGCATTCTCGTTCACCTTTCGCTTGGCTTGATATTATAGTGTTGGTGGTGTGTCGTAAGCCGACGTCAGACACTTTGACCCCATTCCCCGTTCCTGGCATGTGTGAACGAATTGCAAGCGTAAGAAGATTACGTCAAGTGAAAATCTATTTACGTGTACACGTTTTCCTTGTTTTCACCGTCTGCCAACTATGGGAGGTATATACGTCACGGTGCATATCTGACCGTTATTATCAGAAAAAAAAACACGTCAAATCTTTGCTCAGCAGTCGATATAATATGTAAGTATGACGGTTGGCTCGTGAATGATTGAAAGTTGAGCTGATAGGATTGATAATCGCTTCATGGAATATTTGAAAATTAACTGGGACATGTTCAGAATCAAAATCAGCGTGAGTAACCAATCAACCAAATCAATCGTTTCCGCAAGTTACTTAGAAAATGATTTTTTTTTTTAATATTGCACAGACATTTAGCTTAGCTCTCAAAATTGACTTGTGAGCAAAGGTATGATGAAGATTTTTTTCCTCTAACAACTGTCTGTGTAACACCGTTCCTTCCCCAGTATGGTAGCTACTTATTGCGAACTTTTCTCAGGAAAAACCGAGGGTGGGGATCGGTATGGAATACCCATAATGTTGTATTAGGTTCCACTGTCGCACTTCATCGTCCCCCAGAGCGACGATGGCAGTGGTGGAAGGATAATAGCATTATGCAAGCTATTCTCGCTTCCATTTTTCCACCCACCCCCCCTCGGCTCGGAAATGAAGAAAAATACGTGTGGCTCGTATATGACGTGAGTGGAATTGGTTTTGAAAAAGTTGCAATTTAGGTAAGAGCTAGTCATTCAATCCAGTTCTATTATGCGTTCTAAAATTTATTCCGGGAATGATATCGGAGAATAGAGTTTTTATGCGGTAGGCAACGGGAAGGGGGGTAATGGGATAAAAGTTTCTTTTGTTTGCGAATCCACTCGAACAATGGACTTGTAAGGGTTTTCGGAGAGATGATATATGACAGTGGTTCTATTATTGTTCAAAGGGCGATTTCATACATACGTTACTTACTGTTTGAGGGCTTTGTATAAACCTGATTTTTTTGTAGGCAATCAGAACCATGTAGCTCATATTTCCTCTTCAATGTAGTAGCCAGACGATTTATGTTCATGTGATTCTATGATACCGGTATGGTATATGGGTCATATCTTACTGCTCGGATTAACAAGAGGAAGTAATTTTGGCTTTGAATCTGCATCGTAATGTTCTATAGAAGTGCTCAAAATCAAATCGCGTAAGCCTCATTCTTTATAAGGCCTTCATTAGGCAAGTTAAGCCTTTCAAACCATTTTAGAGCCATTACATCATTTTGGGTAACTTTAAGTCTTTTAAATAATTTCAACCATCTTTAGGACTTTTAGAATCGTTTAAGCATTTTCAAATAGTGTTAGCCTTTTTACCTTTTGAGCCATTTTTAGTTTATTTTTTATTTTAGTTTTTAGTTTTAGCATTTTACCCATTTTCCAAGCAATCTTCTGCTCTTTTAGTTGTTTAGCAGTCTTTTGAGGCCTTGTTAAGGATTTTCAAGCCTTTTAGGCCTTTCTAAGCCATTTGATGCTTCTTCAGTCCTTATGACTGTTTCATGGTAAGATAACTTCAGTTCTGATACCTATTATCGTATATCGCAAGAATCCAACAAAAAAAAAACTTTCAAACATGATGATCGCATTAGCTCCACCATGTAATGTCTAAACTAATTTGAACTACATAACGCGCAACTTGGCAAATTACATATACAAGCGATTACATCAAATGTCATCAGATGCGCAAGTGATTATGACGATGACAAATACCTACCCACGTTCACTAAGCTTCTTGGCGGAGGCCCTCCAAACCCAAAGCAATGCTAATAGCCGACTCGCGATGATTCGCGCTAACTCATCATCTTCATTACTTCACTCATCGCACCTTTTCGCGCATCCCATCCGTCTGAATATAATATAATAGCTTCTCACAAACAACACTGTCCTCCATCCAATGGCAGCATGTCGTGGGCGTAGCCAGAAGGGTTAAGTTTTTTTTCTCAACTTGAAGACACATTATATTCATTTCTAGAAAAATACATATTTTTTTCTTACAATATCTTGAATAACTTTTTTTTTTTTCAGACGGGGTTGGTGGGTTAATTCTGCTTCATATGCAGAAGGTCATGGGTTCAATCCCAGGCCCGTCCCTTTCCTCGTACTTTGTAGTTGTATATCTCTCACTTGCTTCTATCTTCCATTCTAAATATATCACACTCAAACTATTCGTTCATAGCAAACGCTAGAACCAGAGACGGACAAGAAACCGTTTCCCTAACGCTTCCTACTTCCACGCGCACGCCTTTCTTACGCCTGATACATAGGCAGTCTGCTAACCACAAAAGCAAACCTCTCTGCCATGCCTTTCCCCCAATCCATACACTCCCGCATGAACTAACGTGGGTGCAGTGGAATATACGGTCTACGTGGGAGTCAGTTCAATGCATCATCAATTCCTCCCCCTTCCCCTCATTGGTCTGCATTCTGACGTGGCAGGTGCCATTGTTGCCTAAAAATAGAAGATCACCAGCACTTATACACTGAGGATGCCTGTTAGTCCCAAGCAGTCATTCGGTTGGTTCCTTGTGTAAGTGCAGCTGATCTGGCAATACTGGAGTGCATCCACGGGCGGCCAATCAAGCTCAAGCTCAAGCTCAAGCTCACAATATCTTGAATAACTTTTTGTCTTAAATTTAATTTTAACTCTTCTGGGATTTGGACTTAAATAACTCCAAGATTGCTTCTATTGAAATAAAAAAAAAGACAAACAAATTTGTTTTCATAACCTTAGGATGAAAATACACAGATCAATGAAGCTAAAACAATCCATTGAATTTAGAAAATATACAAAAAAATCCTAAAACATGTTTAAATATCCTACCATCGATTCTAATAAGGTCTGCGATCGATTCCAATAAGGTCGATATCGTCCGCAAAGCCAAGAAGCATGTGCGAACGTGTGATGATAGTGCCGTTTATCTGCACGCTAGATCTCCAAATAGCACCCTCCAGTGCAATATTGAGCAGCACATTTGAAAGTGACACCTCGTCTACAATCCGAACACTTCATTTCGAACCATCCAGCGTAGCACTTTTCAGTCTAATTGGTTTCGACGGAAAACCATGTTCATACATTATCTGCTCTGTTCATACCTACTCACATTTCTGCAGTGAGGTTTTCTGCTAAATTTCATTTTTCAAGTAATTTTATTTAAATCCTTTTTAAATTACTACAGGTATTATTGTTCTGAAATACGCCTGACTTTATAATATATCCGTACAAAATAATTCCCGGAATCCTCTTCAGGAAGATGACATGAAATGAGTGTCTTTCTAATAATTTTTCAGTCGTACCTTTTTGGTTTTTTTTCTGGAAATACTTACGGGGCTTACCCGGTAAATACGCAGCTATTCAACAAGACCAAGCTGAGGGTCGTGGGCTCGAATCCCGCCGGTCGGGGATCTTTCAGGTTGGAAATTGTTCTGATAGGTTCTTCTCGTACATCAATACATAGTTAGGGGGTCCGTAGTCTTGAGGTCACGCTTTCACTTGATAAGCGGAAGGTCATGGGTTCGATTGCCAGCTCCTCCACAAAAAACCCGTCCAGACACCAGAAGACGCCGCGTGGAGGACCATGGTTTGGGGAGCACATCCATCCTCCGTCAGTATCAGATGATGACTGAGACAAACCGACCCTCTTCGAAGGCAGCAAGCCTCAAACGACTCAGAAACACTGCAAAACGAACCACCGCAAGATCAATGGACTATGGATTATATGGAAATTGTTTGGACTAACAGCAGAGCACTCTCCTACCTGCTCGGTGTGAGAGTAAAAGAGTAGAAGAGAGTAGATGTAAATATACATAGATTAGTCGAAAATAGATCTGTATCGGTAAAGAAGCTACAGATGAACTAATTCCGGCACAGTAATGACCACGAGCACAGAGTTCCTTTCAAATTAACATAAAGAAAAAAAATCAATACATACATTGAAACAAGCGTTGAAGTAATGAGAACCATGAACAATTTTTTAAATTTACTATTCCAATCACGATTGAGCTATCAAGAACGCTTTTATTTGCGTTTTGGTCCCTCTCAATCAAACCGCATCGATAGCCGAGCGGTAAGCGTTCGCGCTTGACAATCGCAAGATCCTCGGTTCGATTCTGGCTTGCTGCAAGTTTTTAACCATGATATAGTGTTAGAGCAGTAACCTTGAACTGCCAAGCAAGCCATGATTCTTATACTAATAATGACAACTAGAAAATATATTCATTCTTTGTTCAACCTCCAAACTAAGCAGTTGTTCTTACTACACAACATATTTTGGCGACGAGAATTTTTACGAAGTCACGCACAGTTACGGCAGCGAAATGAGTCCCGAGTTCGAGGCAAATCTCTTGCGGATTCTGGAGAACCAAGGGACGAATACTTCAAGAACTTTCCGCTTCAAGAGCCGCAGCAAGTCAACAAGTTGGAAGTGGTGACGGTAATCTGCAGCCCAACCAGCAGCATCCGGAGGATCCACGCCGACAAAACCAGACTGAGTTTCTGATCGAGTCTTTGTCAAGCAGTATCAGTGAATTCCATTACGACGCTGAAGCGGGAGTTACGTTTGAAGCCTGGTTCGCAAAATACGAGGATCTGTTTGAAGAAGACGCCCGGAAATTGGATGGACCGGCCAAGGTCAGACTCTTGCTCCGGAACATCAGCACTGTAGCGCACAAGAAATATGTGAACTACAGTGACCCCACGCAGTTGAATCACCCACAATTTATGAATCAGCTGATTTCAAAAGGCAAAATTATTATCAAACTTGTCACAAAACATCACAGAATTATTTTTACACATAGTTTCTTATCAGTAAAAATAATTCTGTGATGTTTTGTGACAAGTTTGATGATAATTTTGTCTTTGAAATCAGCTGATTCATAAATTGTGGGTGATTCAACTGCGTGGGGTCACTGTACATCCTACCGAAGAAGAAGAATCGAGGTTCGAAGAATCAATCAGCAAAAGCCAACGGAATTTATTCCATAAATCAGGTCAGTATTGCAAGCTAATCGGAAATTCACTACGGTCGAACTCAACGGAAGCCCAGTCAGAATGCAGCTGGATAGTGCAGCGGACATCAGCGTAATTTCCCATGAAGTCTACCAGCAATTGGGCTGCCCGACCGGAAAACAACCGTCTATCAACGTGGTGAATGCTTCCGGTGACGATATGGGTCTCATTCTGGAGTTAACGTGCTCAATCACATTGAATGGCATGTCCAAGCAGGGAAGATGCTTCGTATCGAAGGCAGACGATCTCAATCTATTTGGAGCTGAGTGGATCGAACTTTTTGGACTATGGGATGTACCGTTCAACGCAGTGTGCAACCAAGTATCCATGAAGCTTCATCCAAACGCTGTTGGTCTGGTCGATAGTTTGAAAGCGAAGTACAGCAACGTGTTCAACGAAAGTCTCGGACTGTGCACGAAGAAACAAGTATCGCTGACGGTCAAGCCAGGAAACAGACCAGTCTATCGTCAAAAACGCCCAGTTCCATATGCATCTACTGAGAAGATTGAAGATGAACTGAATCGACTTCAAGCACTGGGAATCATATCTCCTGTGACATACTCCGAGTGGGCCGCCCCTATTGTAGCAGTTCGGAAACCAAACGGCAAAGTGAGGATCTGTGCAGATTATTCGACCGGATTGAACAAGAGATTGGAGTCGAATCACCATCCGTTGCCGTTGCCTCAAGACATATTCGCAAAATTGGCTGGAAAGAAGATATTTTCGCAAATCGATCTTTCGGATGCTTATTTGCAAGTCGAAGTCTCCGAAGAAAGCAGAAAATTACTGACCATCAACACGCACAAAGGGCTATATCAATTCAATCGACTTTCTCCAGGAGTGAAAACAGCACCAGGCGAATTTCAACAGATCGTGGACAGCATGATCGCCGACCTGGAAGACACCAGCGGTTATTTGGACGACATCATTGTAGCCAGTGATTCCTTAGAAGAACATCTTGAGCAACTCGACCGGCTGTTGGCGCGCATTGAAGAATATGGGTTCCACCTGAAAATCGAAAAAAGCAATTTCTTCATGCAGCAGATCAAGTACCTCGGGTTGATAGTAGATGAAGAAGGGATTCGTCCGGATCCAGAGAAAATCAAGGCCATCGTCAACATGCCAGCTCCACACGATGTACAGACGCTACGTTCGTTCCTTGGAGCAGTTAACTATTATGGTAAGTTTGTACGAACCATACACGATCTCCGTCAACCGTTGGATGCCTTGCTGAAAAAGGACGTGAAGTGGAACTGGAGTCCAGCCTGCCAGAAGTCTTTGAGCAATTCAAGAACGTTTTGCAATCGGACCTGCTGTTGACCCATTACAATCCAAATTTGGAGATGATAGTAGCAGCGGATGCATCACAGCATGGCATAGGAGCAGTCCTACTTCACCGTTTCCCGGATGGTTCTGTGAAAGCTGTTTGTCACGCTTCTCGCTCGTTGACGGATGCTGAACGGAATTACGCTCAAGGAGAAAAAGATGGACTAGCTCTGATTTTTGCCTGTACCAAGTTCCACCGTATGATATTTGGAAGACGTTTCACCCTGCAGACCGATCACAAACCACTCCTTGGTATATTTGGTTCGAAGAAAGGGATACCTGTTCATACAGCAAACAGATTGCAGTGGTGGGCGCTCACACTGCTACAATACGATTTCAAGATCGAATTCAAGAAGGCTGAAAGTTTTGGATATGCCGATGTACTTTCTCGTTTGATTGGAGAACATTCCAAGCCCGATGAAGATTACGTGATCGCAAGTCTACAAATCGAGGAAGATATCCGTAACATTCAATCCGAAGTTTTATCAGCTCTTCCGGTGACAAATCAAATGATCGTGCAAGAAACAAGAAAAGACAAAATTCTCGAGACGATTCTCAAACAAGTACGTGAAAACTGGCCTTCTGTGAAACTTCCGGATGCAGTATCATCGTTCTACAAAAGACGTGAATCATTCTGTGAAGCAGACGGATGCCTGATGTTCATGGACCGAATTGTCGTTCCGCAGTCATTGCAGTCACCTGTCCTCAAGCAGTTTACACGTTGGTCATCCTGGTATGCAGAGAATGAAATCCCTTGCTAGGAGTTACGTGTACTGGCCAAACATTGATGCAGATATTGAAGACTTTGTTCGAAAATGCGGAAGTTGCGCTTCGGCATCAAAAGCTCCTGTGAAAACAACGCTTTCGTCGTGGCCGATTCCATCCACGCCATGGTCTCGTCTTCACGTGGATTATGCTGGACCAGTACGGGGAAAATTTTTCCTTGTCATCGTGGACGCGCATTCAAAGTGGCCTGAGATGTTTGCGACCAACAATTCCACCGCAACAACGACGATTAAGAAGCTTAAGGAGTGTGTGTCTCGATTCGGATGTCCACTAACAATTGTGACGGACAATGGCACACAATTCAGTTCGGAAGCTTTTGCAAAGTTTTGTCAAGATTTCGGAATCGATCATGTGAAGACTCCTCCCTTTCATCCTGAAGTTTTACTGGGAAGGAAACCCCGCTCCGTTCTAGACTTGATGAAGCCATCGGTTCCAGAGCCATCTCACATCAATGAAGTACAGAACATGAAATTCAATAAGAAGCACGGCGCTAAATACCGGTCTTTCGAAGCTGGAGACGCAGTATTCGCTGAAATTCATATTCGAAACGAACGATATTGGGCGCAAGGTACCGTTATCGAAAAGAAGGGTAGAGTGGTGTACAACATTCTCCTCGAAGACAAAAGACGTCGAGGTTTAATCAGATCCCATGTGAACCAGTTGCGAAGACGTACACCGGACGGTGAACATCAACCTACAGCAGAACAGCCTTTGCCTTTGGAAATCTTGCTAGAAGAGTTCAACTGTCCAGGTTCAACTTAATCAAGTCGAAAACATCGAAAATCCTCCCTAATCTTGTGGACAACCCCGTTCCTGATCCCGGATTCCCAAGACCTGGTACGTTTCCTGAAGACGTGATGCAGAATCCAATGGAAGATGCTGTACCTGGACCCATCGCAGATAAATCAAACCACAGATCCAGTTCCGTCCAGAAAACGTTCACTACCCCTTCCGAGGACCTTCAGGCAGGAAACGTTGGCTCCCTTCTCATTTTGAATATTATGAGCTTTTTGAGGAGGGAGATGTTAGAGCAGTAACCCTTGAACTGCCAAGCAAGCCATGATTCTTATACTAATAATGACAACTAGAAAATATATTCATTCTTTGTTCAACCTCCAAACTAAGCAGTTGTTCTTACTCCACAACATATAGTAATTTTTACTGTCGAAATGGTACCATGGTAAAATTGAATGCACAAAATATTTGAAAGAAATGCAAATGTAGTCTGCACAAATCAAGTGGCGTTGTGTATTTAATTTAACCCTCTAATATAGTATTTTCAACTGAAACGCTGTTCTATTAACAAATTCCTGGAATTCTAGAGCAAGATCCTTTGTATGCCAAAGTTAGACTTATTAAGAAAAACAAAGAATGCAGATCAAATACAAGGTATACGTTGGATGGAATATTATCAATCATCGTAATATTTCATGCATATCTTTATATACTGAAAGCATACTTGAAAAGCTATATTAGAAAAATAAATATGGGTACTACACTGAAAAAAAAACATGTTCGATTTTGTACCGAAACTTTAAGCATCCCATACTTCTTTGCTCCACGTTGTCCCATGCAGAAATTCATTTCCAAGGTTATTCAAAGATGTAAACTAAAGGATTGTGAAGAATTTAGCTGCACATATTTGCACTTTTTTCATTTGGGGCTCATTGACTTTTTCAATATTTTGACATTTTTTCTTTAAAAAGAGTAGTGTTTGATCCTTTGCTCGCGTCACTTGCTCCTGCGGGGGCGGGTGATGTGAGCAGGATCAATCGTGTCGCGCGTCGCTCGCGTGACATGATCTATTAGTGGCGCGGTTCGCGAAGGCAGGTTAGTTGTGTTTGATCCTTTGCTCGCGTCGCTTGCTCCTGCGGGGGCGGGTGATGTGAGCAGGATCAATCGTGTCGCGCGTCCGCTCGCGTGGCATGATTTATTAGTGGCGCGGTTCGCGAAGCAGGTTGGTAGTGTTCGATCCTTAGCTCGCGTCAAATAATTTATCATGGTCTAATCGCTTATCAAAGTGAATCCTGTGACCCAACGATCCTCCCCATTAACAAACATCCCTTCCAGTAACCTTTGTGGAGATGCAGAGGTAAACACGGTCTCCATATAGCAAAGGTTACACACTAACATTCCTTCCTCCAATCCCACCTGACTGCAAGGACGTGGCCGGCGCCGTTATTGACCCTGTATAAATAGAGGCACTGAATTATGCACACTGAAGAAGATTTTGGCCAATTCCCAGCCGAACTTCTAGTTGATTCTTTGTGCATTTTCACTGACTTCGGTCAATCACGGAATAGCAACCATTGATATGTGTAGTCAGTCTAAGCTAAGCTAAGCTAAGCTAAGCTAAGCTAAGCTAAGCTATTTTGACATTTTTCTTTAATAACAGCTAATGATTATTTCAGAGGATTATTGAATATCGCTAAATGATTCATATCATCATTACTATGTAAGTTTTGATATTTATAATGGTTTTCACAACGTTAATTGCATAAGTGGCCCTATATGCATCATAAAAAAACGCTTTTTCTTCGCTTTTAAGCCCTATTTAAAAGTTGGTCTCGAAAACTTGTTTATTGAAAACAAAATATCAAATTGGGAATTAAAAACTCACAAACATGACATAAGAATGGAAAAAAAAAATTTGGCCGCCAGTATACATGAAACCGCTCATAGTAGAGGAATTACATCCATAATTTTCTACAGAAGATCCTACAGAAATATCTCTGAAATTCTCGAGAATCTTTCCATTGGATTCTTGTGAAAAATTCATGTAGAAATCTCTGAAAGGGCTTATGCAGGATCCTCTTCATGACTTTCTCCAAAACCAGCTTTTAGGAACTTCTCCAAAAATAATTATGATTTGGAGAAAGTATTTTAAATTATGCTTCAAAGTTTTCTAAAGCTGTTTTTGGGAGAAAGTCTTGAAGTTGAAGGGTGTAAATTCTCAAAGAATTCCAGGAGCAAAAAATTAAACTCTTCAATGTATTCTCAGAGGTTTTGTCCCAGGAAAGGAATTCGATGTGGAATTCATGGAGTGGTTAATTTGAAAATACTTCAATTGATAAGCGAAAAAATGAACAGAACCTCAAAAAATTTAGAGTGTAACTTCTGAAGGAATTAAAGAGCATACATCTTAATGTCTGTTAAGAAAAACCTGGAGGAACCATTAGTGAAATTTCCGTATAAGTTTTTTTGTGCAATTATTGGACATAGAGAATCTTTACCAAATCATATGATATACTTTGAAATGTTACAAAGCGAAAGCATTGATCAGTTTTTGGTTTTAGAAAGAGCTGTGGAGGAATGTCGAATTAAGAATGAAGGTTTATCCGAAAATTCTTAAAGAAATCTTGAAGTAGAGTCCAAATTAAATCTATGGAGGAATCCTTCCAAAACTCTTTGGCAGGATTCCTGTAGAAGTTGTAGATGAAAAGCTAGAATTTGTTCTGATCATTTCTTGAGGTTTGATTAAGGACCTCTAAATCGAATCTTCAAACTTCTTCCAATCCATCCAAAACCTTCAACTGATACCGTTGCACAGTGGGAAAATATAAACAAATCGACACCTAATTCATGTGGCAGATTGTGGTTCTTGAAAACTTTCATAATCCGTGGGAAAAAACGCAAAGGAATCTAATGGTAACATTTTCATTCACCGGAATCGTGTGAATGTTTCCGTTTGGCAGCATTTCACCCTAAAAAATGTTATTTTTCTGGGATAAGGAATAGTTGTAGCTTTTACCTATCTTTTTTAACGAGATTTTTTAGCCCTGAGCTAGTTTATCCCGGGACCAACGGCTTTATTTCCCTTCCAAAGGAAGTAGTCACTACAAACTTTTACGTCATAAGTGACTATGTCGGGAATGGGGATTCGATCCCAGGTCCACGGCGTGAAAGGCATGTGTTTTAACCACTACACCAGGTCCGTCCTCCTCATAGTTGTAAACTGATTGCGGCTAACTGAATGTATTTTTCTGGTATAGAATAATCTGGGTAATATAATGAGAGCACACTTCATTTGTGCCAATGACTAGAAGTGCCCGTGTTGCCCCATATTACCCTAAAATTTGATTTTTGGATATTATATAGAGTATTTACAACTGGTTGTGGTTTTTCCAATTCCAATTCCAATTATCCATCAACGAAGAATCATCTGGGGAATACCGTTTTGTCTCGAATTCCAAACATGACTCATATTCTGAACTTAAAACATATATTAAATTCGGCACCGTAAAGCGTTTAACGTGATTGAGCTAAATAAACGAACAAATAAAAAAATAAAAAAATCGCTGTTGATAGGAATTTGAGGACAAAACGGACCACTTTCAAATTGGTCTATGACAGAAAAAAGCCCCATTTTGTCCTAAAAAAATGCTATTTTTGTGCAATAAAAAGAGTTGTTATTGATTGTAGCTAATCATAATATTTTTTTTGCTGGTGTAAGAATAATAGATTGATAGAGCCACTTCAATTAGTACCATCCAAGGCGAAATGACTCTGCAGTTGAAAACCTCTCTAATAAAATTATATTAATACAAATTTAGTGCCAATGACTGGAAGAGCCCGTTTTGTCCCAATTTGCTCCAAAAAGTTATTTAAGAGTATATACAACTGGTTGCGACTACTCAAATTAAACTTTCTCAATGAAGAAATGTTTGGGGAATACAGTGGGACAACATTTCAATTGGTATTAGGTGATTGACAGAGCATATTTTGCCACATTTTGCCCTGAAATAGAACAGTTGTAATAGATTGCCCATTTTAATGAAAAATTCATGGCACTCATAATTGTTATGAATTAAAACGTTTTTGAAATTGTTATAAAGTCAATTCATTTAAGTTTGCCCTCGGAAGTTTTTGCATGAAATATTTATGTAGTTTTTTTTTTTGTTTTATTAAAGACACTTTACACCATTTGGTGCATTCGTGTCTGAAAGAATATTATCATACATATTGAATTCATTTTGGTTCAACTCTCATTTTTTTCTTCTCGATCGCGTCTGGTAACACCTTCCAATCCGAAGTTGTTTCCTTTTATCGGCTGTTTGACCATTCTGACTACATGATCGCTTTTGGCTCGTTCTCAACTGTCGTTCCACTATGCGAAGTCTCAGTTGACAACCGTCTCTTCCCGCTAGGCTCCACTGTTGTTTCGTTTCGATTATCGTCATCGTTGGTCGTCGCCGTCGTCCGTCGTCGTCGTCGTCGTCATCGCCAGTAATCATCCTCACTTGATTCGGAATGAGCCGGCGGTGGTGCGCATCGTTTTTCGTTACTTTTCTGCTCACTGCTAGGTGCGTGTAGCTCAGTTGCTTTTCGGTTGCACTCGACGAAGTTCGTTGTTGTTCCTTCGGGTAGCTAACGTAGCTGCGATGGCCGTCAACGGTAATGTATACCGGCAGCGATTTCTCCATCCTCATACGAACTACGCGAACACCATTCGGAACGCCCGAGAAATAGTTTTTCCAAACATCGTTCTGGATGGAGAGTACCTTGCCGTACTGCTGAAGGTTTTTGGTGATGATCGAATTCGGCATCTGCGGCGGCAAGTCGTGTATTTTGATAGTAGTGGTGGGACCGTCCACGTACACCGGGACGAAATAATCCACGCCTTCGTAGATAAACGAGTGTCGTAGATGGTGTTGCTTGTGAAGACGTGGTGCTACGCTTGCATTGTTCATCTCAATGAACACACAATTTTCGAGGTGATGCAATTGGATGCTCTTGACATCGGCCATGTCAAGCTGGAGCTTTTTCTTGAGGAATTCCTCCACCTGGTCCAAAAACCGGTCGCTTTGGCAGGGTACTGAAGTCCACAACGAGGGTGTTTTTCCTGTGCGCAGTCATTTTGCGTTGAATGCAAAAATTCTGTCACACAAGAAACCGTGATAATTTCGAACAACTGGAGCTAAGGAGAAACACGTATATCGCGCACGAAGAGCGGTTGCCAACTGATTTATGTAGTGGTAATTGATCAAATGTCTCCTCTTCTGATTGCATCCCGTTATTTCTAGTTGTTGAATTGATTTCCTATAATTAATTTATTATAACGCGAAAATCTGTCAATTTTCATTAAAATTTATGATGCAGTCACGAACACCAACATTAATGTGATCAAGTTGTATGTCGATCACTGCATAGCATATACAATGATTTCAAAGGATCATATGTCGCGCTTGTAGATCTGCAGACTACATTCCAGAGTATTCTGAAATTTATGGCAGGTATAACCAATAATAATAATAATAATTACAATCACTCATAGATTAGACTCGTCTGAACTCAGCTATAAAGTATAAGTTGAAAACAAATCAGATTTTTTTCCGCGTGACTGATCTTTCCAATACAAAATTTCTCATTGAATTTCTGAACTCAATTTACGAACTTTGTAAAAAAAAAAGTGACGTGAATGGAATTTGCGTTAAAAGACCTAGTAAATTGAGGTTTTAGTGCACAAAATGCGAGAAGTTTTCAGTTTTCCTTTGTGTTCTAGATTGTTTTTAAGAGATTATTTTGAAACATCTCGCACTTTTCTTTACATATTATTGTTACGAGGCCCCTTTGATCGGATTATCAAGTCAATTACTCCTTATGCTCGCGATCAAAATCTGGGCCTAGTTATATTTAATTTAAAAGTTTACAATAATCACATATTAATGATTAGGAGATTGCTAGAAATTAAAGAAAAATGTTCAAAATTGGTAAATAATGTCTTAGAGGTCGTTCGCACTGCCCCTGAATATTCTGACTACGTCTATGACGACGACGATGACGATGATGGTGGTGACGTTCACAGTGACAGCACCTGGGCCCACGGTAACCGGCATACCGCCCGCCACAGCTCCCTAGTATAATTCGACGAGCAAGCAGGATATTGCAGTTTTAACGATCAACTTCAGTCGGAGCCGCCAAAAGCTCACGGCGCGGCCTGTTGTGCATGTTTACTTATTCATCGTGATTGCATCATAATGCGCGAGATCCGAAACCTGTGTACTTGAAATCATAATTGATGTTGTCTTAAGCACCACATTAAGCTTTAAGCACCACACTCATACTGATGTATTCTTCTTCTTCGTCTCTTTCCAACAGAATATCCTCGAGAAGTTCAACCCCGGAGCGCGGCAGTTGATCAGTGCCCGGTTAAGGCGTATTCTGAAGGCCCTGCACGGAGCCTCGGCAGCGTCCAATTCTGTTCAATGAAGCCCTGGCCAAAATTGCCGTCAATGCCCAGCAAGGGGGAACCATCGATTATCGGTAAGTGTTGTGTGTGCGGTTCGGTATCGTAAACCAGGGGCAAATTGATCACTGTTTTACAAAATTTTGTTATGCTGTCTTTACGAATTATGATATTTTTCATCCTAAACCTTGACAAATTAAGAAGTTTGTTGAACACTATCAGTGCCTGTAATCGATGTTTATAATACAACATATTAATTGTCATAAAATTAACTTCAAGTATTAAAAATTTAAAAATGACACACTGGGGAGAAATTGATCATCACATAACAAAACAGGTTTTAGAGTGAAAAAAAAATCCTAATCTACTTAATCTGAGTCCCCTGAATCAGAAAATTACAGATCTTACATATGAAATAGTTTAAGAATAATCATCAGCCAAAGAGGCATTCAGCATCCCTTGGACGGAATCGCAATTTGGTATCAACGTGATCGAATTCGCCCCTGGATTACGGTACCTATAACAAATTATTGCAAATCGGTAATCGTCCGTTCAGTATATGTCTATAAAGGCAGCTCTTTAAATTGTGGTTTGCGGTTATTAAGGCTGGCTGGATGTTGGTGGCTGTGCTTATATTGTATCTACTACACTTATCGGTATGAATTCTAGGGTAGCATTATTGATTAATCCTGTTTTATATATGAGGCGAGAAGGTCGTAAACCAGTTTGTGGAATCCCTTTAAGCTGAAAGCTATGTCGAAGGAGTGAGAGTAAATATGCTACTTTGTAGAGAGCTGGTTATGGCGAAAGGGCCTTGAAAGTGAGGGAACGTGGATTTTTGCTTATATTGTGTGTTATAACAATAAAATTAATTTCGTTACATCGTATATTGAAAGTATATTTTTCAATAAGTTTGTAATGTTGCTATATGGACAATCTATAAGGTACGTTAATTTGTAGGGTAAAGATAAGGGTTAGGAGCAGCTCTACATTCGTTTGCAGAGCGAAGAGGGGTTATACTTAGAGTGAAGTGGACAAACTTTTAACAGGATTGCAAAACAAAATATCTTGACTCTATTCAAAACTAATTTTATAAATGTCAAGGTGGTTTCAATTGCTCTTCATTAAAATTGAGTTTCACTTCAAATAATACAGAAATTGTTCGAGATTTGTATATTGTATGGCTTTTTAATGATTTTAAACATGCTTCCATAGATAAAAATAAGAAGATTGAAAAGCATTACACATAGAGTTTATTTGGTCATTCTACACCTAAAAATATTACATTACATGCTTTCTAAATTCTTGAAATTGGGAGCCTTTTTTGTTATAATGTAAAAATAACTAGTGATACATCTCATACAAACTTCCATTAAATTATGTTATTTTACACCTTTTGGATGCCACCAAAAGAATCGAGGCCGAATAACGTAAAGTTGTGTCACATTTTAAATGCCATAGCGATCGTGTGTCCTTTAAATGATTTTCTTTAAAATCAGAGCAACAATGCTAGAAAAATGCATTAACAAAGGCAACTATTGGTTGCACACTAGTTGGTTGTTCAAATTTAATACTTAATTGTTGATTTGGGGGTTAATTTACATGTAAGTTAGACACCTTTGTCACACAGTCTTCAAAAAATCTCACTCCAAGAGCTGCTGAGATTCAAAAACCTGATCGATTGCGTGCGCTCATTATATTCCAATCCCAGGCATGCATTGAATCATGCGTCGTGTATGAGAGGATTGAATCCTAGGATTCGATCCAAGGGTATTTATAGAAAGGTACATTAATCTAAGCAGTCAGTGGATGCGGGGAATGATAAGCAGCGAGGGGGTAAAAAATAGAGTTTCCAATCCGGGAACATTTCCCGGGAAATGAGATTTCCCGGGATTCCCGTTTCCCGGGAAATGATTTTCTGTTTCCCGGGATTCCCGGGTTCCCGGGAGGCTCTATTTAAATACAGAATTGACCATTTATTTTCAAATAAAACATCGCACAATTTACTTTTCATATCATATCAAAACAATGTCCTCATTAAGAGATGCGACGTGTTTGTGAATTAAAATTTTGGGTAAAATCAACCGAAAAAAAGGAACAAATCGGGATGCATTTCACTGAATTTTTGTAGGTGATTTTTGCATGGCTTATTTCACAGGCCTACTGCTTGAAGTACAAGTTTGCAATACAATATAAAGAAACTTTTGATGAATCTATTTCATTGATTTGAGTAGGGTTATAAAGCTTCAAGGTTTCTATTTGTTTGTTTTATTATTCTAGTGTTGAAAAGATGTATTAAATGTTTGCAAATATTATAACTTCATACGATTGGGTTAAAATGACCTCCACAAATAATTTTACTTAATTTTATTATTTTTTGGTTATAAAGCCTAGCAAAAAACAATGCCAACATTCTTTAGGAGAAACATACAGTATTGGACATAACATTTGCAACTTTTTCGAATTTCCATACAAAATGGTCAACTTTGGTAAGCTAGATCTCAGTTACTCATGGACCGATTTAAATCAAATTTTTACAAGACATTAGGCATAACTTAAATTTCGAAATATATATTTCAATGATTTTTCCAATCACGAGTTTAAAAGTAATAACGATTTTGCTAAAGAGTAATTTTCGTCGGAAAATTCGAAACTGTTTATCTGAAAATCCAATGGCCCTACAAAAAACTGTTTTCAGAAAAATTGTTCGTCTCGTCAAAATCTACAACTTTGCTGAAGATAAAGCCTTTTCTTCAATATGCTAAGTTATGTCAATTATAAAAAATCGTCAAAAAAATCACTTCAGATATACCATTATTGCTTTTAAACCCGTGGTTGGAAAAATCACTCAAAATGTATGTTAAAATTCACGTTATTTCTGAAGCACTGTAAAAATTTCATTCAAATCGGTCCATAAATGACTCAGATCCAATACTCTGAAATTGACCATTTTGTATGGAAGATCGAAAAAGCAAATGTTTTGTTCAATACTGTAAATAAATTACTCACAAAACAAAAGAGAAAAACAATCGTACAAATGCAATGAGCTAAAATATAATATTAGGGCGGTTCAAAATTTAAAAATGTTCGAGATTCCAATCTCCCATATGTTCCTCACTACCCTTACTATAAAAATAGTGTTCTGTGAAATTTTCAGCTTTCTAGGTGGTGATTTAAAGGTGGCCCAAGGACAATGTAGGTTTATATGGAAATTACAATGAAAAAATTTTGAGATATGTTCCAAACACGCTAGTACTGTAATGTAAGTACAAACTTATCATCCCATAGTAAAAACTCATTCTGTCCAATGGCATTAGTTTGTGGGTGAAGTTTTTTATATCTGCCATATTCATAGTTGCAGCGATTTAAGGTGATTATAGAACGAAGCCATACCTCAAATTTTCAAGAGCACAAGACTTGAGAACCATACTGAGCTCCGCGTTGAAAATTTATCCCATTGGTCACCACCAGCAAGCAAGTAATTTGATTGATTTTCAATGCGAACTGTTGTCAGATTCTCCAGTCTTGTGCACTTGAAAATTCAAAGTTTGGCTTCATTTTATAATCACCTCACGTCAATTCCTCTTTTACAGTGTTCAAAACTATCAAAACTGAAGCCTATGAAGCTTAACATTCGGACTGGCAGTGCAGTTGGAATCCCCTATTATATGCAGAATATACTCGAAGTAAAAAGGAATTGAACTTCACCA
Organism: Aedes aegypti; assembly: GCF_002204515.2. NCBI lineage: Eukaryota > Metazoa > Arthropoda > Insecta > Diptera > Culicidae > Aedes > Aedes aegypti. Next base: position 36,753 of record NW_018735924.1, read on the forward strand.
GTTCTCAGATATTAGTGAATTTATTAACGAATGCAACTATTATAAAAGTTAAATAAAAATATGGAAATTTAAGTAGAAATAGTTTTTATTTGTACATAATGATTTCATCAACTTCCCTCTCAGCGCGTTGGCCCTATTTTAAACTATTTGTTACGAATCTTTTTAATTAAATTTTAGGCTTGTTTCAGAAACTAAAACATAGAGGAATTGTTTTTCGTTTTAATAACAGTTTACAGGAGATGGTTGTTTGGAATATCTTGTGTGCCATTTAAAGTTTGTTATTCTGCAAAAATAAAATTAACTACAAGGAGATTGAAGTTTGAAAGCCGCGAAATGGATGAGAACGAACACAAAAAATGAAAAAAAAAAGAACATTTTACCGGCGTGCGCAATTTAGTTGTACTGTTAGGATCAATCTCTCCAGACAGCAGATATTTGACATTTTTGATCAAAATTTCCTTGACAAGTGGTCATTTGAATTTCCATGCAAAACTCTCAATAATAGCATGTTGATTACTACATTTAACCTTTTCAACATTGGTCTTCTACCATGAGGAATAATCACAGATTATCTATTCCTATCCGAAACAAGCTAGAGTTGCTGGGGAGGGAGTACGTAGGAGAATATTTTCTTCATTAAAAAACCTTAAATGACAAAAAAATACATCAAAACATCTAACTTTTTTACACCACCGTTTGCTGAAAGAGAATGACAATTCATTCATGAGGATTTCATCCTGCGATTCAATCCCAGATCGAATCCCGCTCACTGGAATCGAAATAAATCAGGATTCAAAACGATCCTGCAAATTCTGATGAGTTCAAAGCATGCTTGTTTAAATCTCAGAGTAGAAAGATGATCTTAGAAGACATATGTCACATAGTTGCGCTTATAATTCCATGAATATCTCGTGAGATATTTACCGAAGACCCGATAAAGAATTCTATCAAGAATATTGTCTGAAATCAATCAACATACCACCGTGCGGGGTGATATTGGGTCTAGCGGCTATTTATAACGTATTTTTAAAGCTTGACACATTGTTTCAATTAATTTAGTATAAGTAAACTGTAAAAATGTTAGTCCAAAGTTACTTTTATGGCCCAATGACTGTATTGTTGAGAATCTTGAAAATAATAACTCAATGATCATAAATTTTCGGTAGAAATATGTAAAATATTTCGAAAAAAAAAACCTTTCAAAGATCCTGCAAAGAATGAGCTTTGCATTTTTTTTTTGCAGCCCAATGATGTATGTTTTCAAGTTCACATTGAATGAATCCACGTACAATTTTTAGGTTTACTTAAGCTGTCTGATATATTATGAGTCGATAACTAATTCGCTACAAGCATCAACGAAAAGTTTTTTTTTTAGAAAACCGCAGATTAATCGCATCACCCTAGTGTAGTGAACTAAACGCAAAAAAGTGGCGATACTGAGACAGATTTGTGGCAGATAATTGCCTCCGTTTGTGGGAGCCTTACAAGTCATGAATTCTTCTCGTCGACCACTAACTATCCTTGTCGCTTGTCGGAGCAGTACACATTCTATCTGCCCGTCGCCTCCACACACACCACGCACCCCAACCGCGATCGGTAACAAGTTTCTCCAATTAAAATATAAATCACGTCTCTGGTCCATAATCCTCTTACCTTATCGCACCTCGCCAGTCTCGCATATTAATGCTTGCTGTCGGGAGCAGCTCCTGCCAGGTTTATTGGCGTAAGCGGAAAAAATCTGTCTGAGCTGGACGGAGTGGAATCTCGAAGGCCTTGATTGGTGCTGCTGGACAGCTATTGGGACTGCACCGCGACAAAACCCCGCAGGAGTCGGTGCAAGATTGTACGATCTCTGGTATCCAGACTAATCGACGCTTTAATATGGCGTGAAGTCAGCTGGTTCATGTTGTACGAAGACACGACAAATAACATCATCATTATTAGGATTTTTTTTTAACAAAACGCACTTATGTTGTTCTGAGCGCATCTATTGAATGTTTAGTTTTCAATTTTATATTTTAACTCGAAAAGTATTGTTTCACATAACCTGACCAAAATTGTACCCAAAACCAACTTGTAAATAATTGAAAGTGGAGCTGTTTCAAAAGTTGAACTAGCCATTCTTGCTTTGCGGTTCAAATGGATAAAATGGAATGCAAACACTATACAGTATGCAACGTGCATACTCAGATTCAAGCACGTTGAAGAGAAAAAAAATCACCTAAGACGTGACTAAGCTAGCCAATGTGTTCCAAAGCGTAGTATTTTTGCACATCATTTAGTGAAATATATTTAATCATTGATTTTAAATTCAATGTCAGTATTCCATTTCTAGTCCTATCTATAGTCCTTCGGAAAGCCCACAATAAATCCCATCGTCCCTACAATCACCCACACCAGACACAGATTCCCCAGCGAGCTTGGATGAGCAACGATATAAAGTCATTAAATTTATTTATTCTTTATAACCATTCGCGTGCACTTCTAGGAGAGCCATTTCCCGAGGTGGTATCGGCTTGCCAGGATTAAAAGAGCCCGTCAAAAATAACGATATAAATAACTCCACTCGTTGGCGCTGCAGATTCAATGCTAACGTGCAGCTATCAGCCCCACATTTGTTAAATGGGAAAAATGTGCTGCTGTGTTGTTTTTTTCAGCCATGAATTCCAAATGGAATGCACTAGTACGTCCCAAGTTTGGCGTGTGAGTATTATTTATTTCATCTCCCAAAACTGAACGAGTCATAAACAAAAATATTAATAACGTGATTTTTTTTCATACGAGATATGGATGGCATCTGAAAGGGGCTAAATTTTAAATTTCGTTCAATACTGGGGTGGATGTGTTACTGGAAGAATCTAAAACCGCTTGAAATCGAATCTCGAAAACTTG